>NW_024883440.1:0-82544 GCF_019059575.1 Amphibalanus amphitrite | reverse complement strand
AGCCAGGTGCATCGCATCGCCTGGCAGCTTGGACTGATGCCAGCAAGCTGCCTCGGCGATGTTTCGACCACATGAATCATCTCATAGTCTAACTTACTATTCAAACAGAATCCGTCTGTCTGTTTGTCTGTTTGTTTGTGTGTCCGCACTTGGCTCCCCAATATATTGCAGTTCTCAGTTTTGGTGAAATTTCGCTGACATGGGGTCAGTTATCGGCGCGTGGAGGTCAAACGGTTGCGAGGAGGTGGCTGAAACTTGCGCACCGCGTAGACGACGCTTCGGGCGTGTGCCTTTGCTGGGTCTGCAGTCGGTGGGGTGCACGGTTTGCGCGTGGCGAGCGCCGGAAGAACGCCAATGAAATTTTGATCGGTTCGTAGATCTTCATTGAGAGCCGGGGTCGACAAACTTTGTGGCCTAAATGCATGCCGATCGGCGGCGAGTGCCTCGCATTGGCGGATCGGCAAGTTATTAATTTGAATGAAAAGTGGCGAAAAAATGTGTTGATTTTCGTTGAATGGCAACAGTTTGTGATAGGATTTTACAAATGCACCGCGTTTGCCGCAATGCGTCACATTGGTCACAGGGCGTCATTTTTGCCGCAAAGCGCACAGTTTTGTCAAACATGGTCCGATATGGGTGCAATTTGGTGCCAAGATGCATGCTCAATCGCCGGGCGAAAATGCGCCGCGTTTGTCGCAATGCGCCACATATGCCACAAAGCGCCATTTCCGACAAATACGATTAAGCGTAATGGAATGGCACGAATAGGGGCAGGGCTGGGAACACTTTATGTCTGATATTTTAGTACTGATTGGATCCAATTATTCTGTGACCTGACATGACCCGGCGGTGTTGGTAGGGGTAGGGGTAGTAGTAGGGGTAGTGGTAGGGGTAGGGTAGGGGTAGGGGTAGTGGTAGGAGTAGTAGTAGGGGTAGTGGTAGGGGTAGTAGTAGTGGTAGGGGTAGTGGTAGGGGTAGTAGTAGGGGTAGTGGTAGGGGTAGCAGTAGTGGTAGGGGTAGATGTAGTGGTAGGGGTAGTGGTAGGGGTAGTGGTAGGGTAGGGGTAGTGGTAGGGTAGGGGTAGTGGTAGGGGTAGGGGTAGTGGTGGAGACAAAAGCAGAATAGTGGCCCGGGCTGATCCCAGCGGACGAGAGGTGACCTATGTGACCTGGCCTGACCCAAAGTGACCGGGGCTGACCCCTTTAACCCGTCTTGACCCCGTGTCACCCAAATTTCATCCAACAACGCCCTCAGAACAGTTCTTTTTTAAATTCTCTTCACATTTCCGTTCATATCTATGCTTCTAGACGACACATCGACATGAATCAAACACCATTCGAAAGCAAATTGGCTGGTGCCGCAATTTTTCCTACCACGCAGCAAAGCAAGTGGCGCAGCCGCTTGTCTAACTTACTATTCAAACAGAATCCGTCTGTCTGTGAGTCTGTCTGTGTGTCCGCACATCGTGTAGTGGGTTCAATTAACCTTGCCTACAGGGCAGACGGTACGGCGTAGGAGGTTGAAATTTGCACACCTTCTAGGTGACAGAGCGGGTCAGCGCCTTTTCTAGGTTTCGACTCGCTGGGGTGCAAGGTTCGCGCGTGGCGCGCGCTGGAAGGACGCCGATGAAATTTTGATCGTTTCGTAGATCTTCATTGAGAGCCGGGGTCGACAAACTTTGTGGACTAAATGCATGCCGATCGGCGGCGGGTGCCTCGCATTGGCGGATGGGCAAGTTTTTAATTTGAATAAAAAGTGTCGAGAGAATGTGTTGATTTTCATTCAATGGCAACAGTTTGTGATACGAGTTTACAAAAGCACCGCGTTTGCCGCAAGGCGTCACATTGGTCACAAGGCGTCATTTTTGCCGCAAATTGCACAACTTTGTCAAATATGGTCCGATAAGGGTACAATTTGGTGCCAGGATGCATGCTCAAACGACGGGTTCAGATGCGCCGCGTTTGTCGCAATGCGCCACATTTGTCACAATTTGCCATTTCCGACAAATACGTTTAAGCGTAATAGAATGGCACGATTAGGAGCAGGGCTAGGAGCACTTTTAAAGTCTGATTAAAAAAAAATATATATATTTATTGGATCCAATTATTATGTGACCTGACAAGACCCAGCGGTATTGGTAGGGGTAGGAGTATGGGTAGTGGTAGTGGTAGGAGGTAGGGGTAGGGGTAGGGGTAGTGGTAGGAGTAGTAGAAGGGGTAGGGGTAGGGGTAGTGGTAGGAGTAGTAGTAGGGCAGGGGTAGTGGTAGGGGTAGTAGTAGTGGTAGGGGTAGTAGTAGGGGTAGTAGGGGTAGGGGTAGGGGTAGTGGTAGGGGTAAGAGTATGGGTAGTAGTAGTGGTAGGGGTAGGGGTAGTGGTAGTGGTAGATGCAGTGGTAGGGGTAGGGGTAGTGTTAGGGGCAGTGGTAGGGATAGTGGTAGGGGTAGTGGTAGGGGTAGTGGTAGGGGTAGTGGTAGGGGTAGGGGTAGTGGTGGAGGCAAAAGCAGAACAGTGGCCCGGGCTGATCCCAGCAGACGAGAGGTGACCTATGTGACCTGGCCTGACCCAAAGTGACCGGGACTGACCACTTTGACCCGTATTGACCCCGTATCACCCAAATTTCATCTAACAACGCCCTCAGAACAGTTATTTTTAAATTCTCTTCACATTTCCGTGCATATCTATGCTTCTAGACAACACATCGACATGAATCAAACACCATTCGAAAGCAAATTGGCTGTTGCCGCAATTTAATTATTATGTGACCTGACATGACCCAGTGGTAGGTAGTGGTAGGGGTAGTGGTAGTGGTAGGAGGTAGGAGTAGGGGTAGGGGTAGTGGTAGTTGTAGGGGTAGTAGTAGGGGTAGGGTAGTAGTAGGGGTAGTGGTAGGGGTAGTGGTAGGGATAGTGGTAGGGGTAGGAGTATGTGTAGTAGTAGTGGTAGGTGTAGGGGTAGTGGTAGTGGTAGATATAGGGGTAGGGTAGTGGTAGGGGTAGGAGTAGGGGTAGGAGTAGGGGTAGTGGTAGGGGTAGTGTTAGGGGTAGTGATAGGGGTAGTGGTAGGGGTAGGGGTAGTGGTGGAGGCAAAAGTAGAACAGTGGCCCGGGCTGATCCCATCGGACGAGAGGTGACCTATGTGACCTGGCCTCACCCAAAGTGACCGGGGCTGACCCCTTTGACCCGTCTTGACCCCGTATCACCCAAATTTCATCCAACAACGCCCTCAGAACAGTTCTTTTTTAAATTCTCTTCACATTTCCGTCCATATCTATGCTTCTAGACGACACATCGACATGAATCAAACACCATTCGAAAGCAAATTGGCTGGTGCCGCAATTTTTTCCTACCACGCAGCAAAGCAAGTGGCGCAGCCGCTTGCTAACTTACTATTCAAACAGAATCCGTCTGTGAGTGTGTGTGTGTGTGTCCGCACATCGTGTAGTGGGTTCAATTTAGCCGGCCTACAGGGCAGACGGTATATCGTAGGGGGTTGAAATTTGCACACCTTATAGGTGACGAACGGGTCAGCGCCTTTTCTAGGTTTCGGCTCGCTGGGGTGCACGGTTCGCGCGTGGGGCGCGCTGGAAGAACGCCAATGAAATTTTGATCAGTTCGTAGATCTTCATTGAGAGCCGGGGTCGACAAACTTTGTGGACTAAATGCATGCCGATCGGCGGCGAGTGCCTCGCATTGGCGGATGGGCAAGTTTTAATTTGAATAAAAAGTGGCGAAAAATGTGTTGATTTTCATTCAATGGGAACGATTTGTGATACGAGTATACAAATGCACCGCATTTGCCGCAATGCGCCACTTTGGTGACAAGGCGCCATTTTTGCCGCAAATCGCATAGTTTTGTCAAAAATATGGTCCGATATGGGTACAATTTGGTGCAAGGATGCATGGTAAATCGCCGGGTGAAAATGTGCCGCGTTTGTCGCAATGCGCCACATATGCCACAAAGCGCCATTTCCGACAAATACGATTAAGCGTAATGGAATGGCACGAATAGGGGCAGGGCTGGGAACACTCTAAGTGTAATATTTTAGTACTGATTGGATCCAATTATTCTGTGACCTGACATGACCCAGCGGTGTTGGTAGGGGTAGTGGTAGGGGTAGGGTAGGGGTAGTGGTAGGAGTAGTAGTAGGGGTAGGGGGTAGTGGTAGGAGTAGTAGTAGGGGTAGGGGGTAGTGGTAGGGGTAGTAGTAGGGGTAGGGGTAGTAGTAGGAGTAGTGGTAGGGGTAGTAGTAGGGGTAGTGGTAGGGGTAGTAGTAGGGGTAGTAGTAACTAGTAGTAGGGGTAGGGGTAGGGTAGTGGTAGGGGTAGTGGTAGGGGTAGGGGTAGTGGTAGGAGTAGTAGTAGGGGTAGGGGTAGTGGTAGGGGTAGTAGTAGGGGTAGTGGTAGGGGTAGAGGTAGGGGTAGTGGTAGGGGTAGTGGTAGGGGTAGTAGTAAGGGTAGTGGTAGGGGTAGTGGTAGGGGTAGGGGTAGTGGTGGAGACAAATGTAGAAAAGGGGTCCGGGCTGATCCCATCAGACGAGAGGTGACCTATGTGACCTGGCCTGACCCAGAGTGACCAGGGCTGACCCCTATGACCCGTCTTGACCCCGTATCACCCAACTTTCATCCAACGAAGTCCTCAGAGCAGTATTTTTAAATTCTCTTCACATTTCCGTCCATATCTATGCTTCTAGACGACACATCGACATGAATCAAACACCATTCGAAAGCAAATTAACTGGTGCCGCAATTTTTTCCTACCACGCAGCAAAGCAAGTGGCGCAGCCGCTTGTCTTTATTACTATTTGTGGTGACGTAGTTTCTGTCTATTACGAAGGTCGCGACATGGTGCTACGTAGCGCGGGTTACAGGTCACACCGTTGCACCTACCGCACTGAAGTTTGCGCAACTCATAGAACAAGGATGGACATTGGACAACGTGCCTTTGATGGGTCTCAGCTCGATCGGATCGATAGCGAGCGCGTGGCGCGTGCCCAAAAAGTGCAAATTCGCGTCATAGACTTTCTATGCATTAATCGGCTGGCAAAATCGGACGAAAACAGCCAAATTTGCCCGACACGGGTCCGGTCCCGGTGCAATATCTCGGTAACCGTGGGCCCGACCGGTACCGGGAAAACAGCATCGTGTAGAGAATCGAACGGGCTATCGAATGGTGTGCGGTGCAGGGGTTGGCACGCGCCACGTGCACCGGGGAGGACACTTTCTTTTGAAAAATGGACGTTTTGGACGGATTTTGGAATTTATATTAATTTCAGGTGATCGTCAGACGGAATGAGTTGAAACAGCGCCTATTAGCAACAAAAATGTACCGTCTCTCATGGAAAAATTGTGAAAAGCTAATTGATCAAAAACAATGTGGAAAAAATCGCTGAATTAAATGGTATTTGGCCAAAATGTGCCACTAAATAATTACACGGATTTTGCTGCTTAACCTGATACGTTTGACAATTGAAAATGCTATCATTGGAAAGAGCATTCAATTCTCTCCAAGATCCAATCATCACGTTTGCATGACAAGCAACAGTATTCTTAAAAATATAAATGTTTTAAACCTCTGCAAAACGATTTTTAGTGAAAATTATCTACGCCTTTAATTTGTCATAAAACTACGCGCCTAAATTATAAAGCACATTTGACAGATTCTGAAGTGGAAAGCATGCTTATCAGACACGGGCACCTCGATACGGTGGATATTTTTTCCACAAACCAAAACGTTTAGCCGTCAAAAAGCAATCGACCGAAATGGATAGATAACCCAACCGACACAAGAACAACCGAACACCCGCCGATCGAAAATATCCCTTTTCGCGTTGCGGAGCACGCGGGTCACCCTAGTGTACCTCCTATTTTATTATACATTTATTAAATTCGCTCTTTCATAAAGTGTTCTACATAGACCTTATTATATGCATAGACAACTCCGGAAGAAGACTTTAGTGTACAGGGGGTTATGATCGAGAGCTGCGCGTTCGTTGGTAACCATGGTAACGTGTTAGTCAACAGTTCCGCTCATTTGTCGTTGCCAAAGCCATATGCATCCCAGATACATCCTAAGCAGCGGCCATGTCTAATGAGCTGGGTTCTGCGCTATTATTCTGGGATATACATACACGGCCCGGAAAGGATGCTGATTGGGACTGGCGTGCCGCGGCCAGTGCCCCGCAAGCCCAGCTCATTTAGTGCCGTCTTTGTTCTGACAGCAAGGTACAGAACAGGTTTCACGTGACAGGCCTGGCCAGACCTCATGCATGCGTATTCGGGTGGAAATTCCCAGAGATAGCTGCCTGCTGGAAGTTAATCTCGAGCGGATCGCGGAAATCACTCGACATGACAAACGTTTTTGGTGTGACTCTAATCCTTGTCTAAAATAAATTCAATAGATTTATGACATTGTTACGCTGATAGCAACTGGACAATAATCAGCTCCTTCTAGATGGTCATATGGTGCGGGTAATTGGAATGGTTTCAAGTATCGGGAAAAGTAGCCCCGCTGTGTTTTTAATTCTTCAATCGGTTATCTTTATTGATATATTTCCTATCCTGCGTATGCCTATATTATATAGTTCGTTTTTTTTTCAAAAGGACTTCTGGCTCCAGGCAAGATTCTTATAGATAAGGTTGGGATGCTAGTCACGTGATCCTTTTTCCTGCCTTTCCCAACCCTCCTCACGATTTTCATAAGCCTTGATTTATTCTAGAAAGGCTTTGCACAGAGGCGTTTGTAGTAAATTTATTTACAAAAACTAATTCAATGATATTTGAAATTAACAAACACATTTTTACTCGCAATCTCAAACAAAAGTTGAATTTATTCGCGTTTTAAATTAATCAGCTGGCAACCATCACCCATCATCCTAGATGTAGTCGAACTTAGCGCACTCGGATAGTGTTCAAAATTTGTGACGCTTACTTGTCGCTATGGCGACCGGGCAGCAGGGCTGCGGAGTCGGAGTCGGAGTCGGAGTCGACAGTTGTGACCGGAGTCGGAGTCGGAGTCGGAGTCGATTTTAGAAACCCGAGCCGGAGTCGGAGTCGAAGTCACCGAAAATCTGTCGACTCCGCAGCCCTGCTAGGTCTGCGGAGTCGGAGTCAGGAGTTGGAGTCGGTCGGAGTCGACAATTCTGCCCGGAATCGGAGTCAGAGTCGGAGCTGGTTTTTGAAAGCCGGAGTCGGAGTCGGAGTCGCCGAAAATCCATCGACTCCGCAGCCCTGCCGGGCAGTACCTACGCTTTTCATTCTTCAACGAGTGCTTGCGATCACACTTTTGAACTCAGTCTTTATGCGTCAGTTTGTGTGACGCGTCATATCTGAAACATATTTCGTGAGGCTCCAAAACCATTCAATTCATCTCCTTCAAAAGAAGTGTTTTATAACATTTTTGATATCTTTTTTGGGCTTAATTGCTAGCTCCATTCATCATGTCTTACGTGAGGATAGTCATTAGTCATCACTCGGGGACCAGTCGTTGAAAGCAAGAAACAACGACGAGGAGAAGGTCTTGTAAAAAGTCTCAGCGATTACATTGAGCATTAAATGTCGAAAATATTTTTACCCCCCACCGCCTCAGGCAACCACGTGCCGTCACCCACCTGGCTCCAGGTATGTTTTTCGAATAAGCGCGTGTTTTAGCGAGCAAAACGGGCAAAAACTAAACCTGAGAAAATCGAACGTCGGCTAATTTTATACCTAGTTCCTTTTTTAACCCTCGCCCGCACATGAAGGGGGGGTTGCCCCCCCCCATGTAGTCTTTCTGCTCTGCACTCAACATTTTTTGAGATAGAAGGCTGATTTTTCGTATAGCTGCTCCTCTATCCTTTCTTGATGTCCACTGAAAATTTCAAGTTTCTGTGGTTTTTGGTTTCGGAGATATGACCTTGTTTTTTTTTTCAGGTCATGTCATGACCCAAATGGCCAATTCTCAACATCTTGCGTTGTCTATGGGCCTTGTGAGCTTTTAACACCTTGATTTCGGCCTTTCATGCCAATCTTACCTCCCACCTATCATGAAACATGTTTTTGACGATGTACAGAGGTCAAGGTCAGGGTCAAGGTCAGCCTAGGTCATCTAAGATAATTGCGTTTTAGGCAAGCTGAATTTACTTTTTTTGGAATTTTTTGACTACATTTTTGGTAAAAGCTTCTCAGATCATGATTTCATGTAATATGGACACATAAACAATCGGTGCACACATCAGTATACACACAGACATACAAACACATATCATTGACCTTGACCTAACTTGACCTGAGATGACCTCAGCAGCAAAAACCTGGTCGGGTAGTGTGACAAAGAGATTCTACCTGGCTTGGCACCAGAAAACGGCATCGTCATCGGTATATGACAAGCAGCGCACTTGATATCCAACGGTGACCCAAAACAGCAACATTTTTTAGTTTGACCTGACCTGGAAGGTCAATGACTGACCCGAGAAGGTAAAACTGGGTATCATTGGATTTGTCTCTTCCCAAAGAATCCTTTTGGTCTTTACCGCTAAACTCTATCTCCAACAGGAACGAAATGGCGCGGGGGGGGGGGGGGGGTGGCGACCACCCCATGCCATTTTCCCCCCCCCATGTGCGTTCTAGGATGGGAAAATGGCATGTGCAGGCGAGGGTTAAGTTTGCCCGTCACTGTAAACGTCTCTTTGAACGCAGCGCGAGAATTGCTAGCTAAATTACTGAGAAAACTGGTATTGGTAAAACTGGTAAAACTGGCACACTATTTACTTATACCGGGTGGCCCAGAAAAAAAAACGTTCCCAATTTTAAATCAATATTTCTCAAAAAATGATAAAGATACAACATTGAAACTTCCAATAGTCAATGCGACATATATTTTCAGTCAATGGTATGATTTTTATGGTATTCGGTCAATCACTTTTCAAACGGTTCGTGTTTCTAGCATGCCATGTAAAAATCACTTTTTTGCTCTGTTGTTTACCAAAAATGTGAGTGAACGGGCCACTTCCATCTCGGCACCACGGCCTACAGCCATGACTGCTACTGGCAACTAGTCTCATTGGTGGTCCAGGCCTCAGGGTGACACATTCCCTCTAGCTTTTTTCCTTATTCGGTCGATTTACTATTTGATCTTCTTGAAGGGAGGGCGATCAGCAGTAACCCATGCACCGTGCCACTCCTTCGCCTCGAAACGGGACTTGTGTTGAAACGAATGGCATCCATTGACACAACTTTGGCTTAGTATTTGAATATTTGGCACATAAGTGTGACAAAAATATATAAAATAGCAACACACGTGCTGGTATCATTCAAGCCGTTCTATTTTTTTTTTTCTAACATGGTACGTCTAAGCCAATCATTACTTCCGTTCAACAACGGCAAAAAAAGCAAAAACGTCTTACTTGATTCAACATAAGATTGCTGGCTTGAAAATAATGGTACAGTGTTATAATTTGGCATACCAATGCGCAAAGAAGTGACGCAAACTTGATGAAAATTTTGGCTCGGTATTTGCACTCGAATTTGAGATATAGGCCTCCAAAGTTCGGAACGTTTTTTTGGGGGGCCACCCGGTATAAAAATCAAAATGTCTACTCTGTACGTATGTAACGCGTCAGTCACGCTTGGCGGGCTATTGCTCCGGAACGGTGCGGGCTACGGTGGTGAAATTTTCGACACAAGTCGGACGCGTGCATCTGTTTGTCGTATCAACTTTTCGCGGGGGTACGTGCAGCAGTGTGCACGTGGCGGGCGCATCTTTGCAGCATTTTGGGCCGCGGCCGGCGCCGAGCAGACGGCACGCGCCTTAAGCTCAGTTTCTTCGCTTGCAAAACTGGGTGAAATCAGAGCCGGAAGGTCACTGACCTTTGGCAATGAATACCGGAACAGAGCACCGCCGGCCAGGAGGAGACGCCAAATTTATTCTGGCCATAACTCGGCCGCTACCATGGGCCGATTGCAATGAAAATTGATTAATTACGCTGCGCGTAATGCTGGACAGTGGACACCTATAGTTACATATATAAAAATCAAAATGTCTGTACGTAACGCGTCAGTCACACTTGGCGTGCTATTGCTCCGGAACGGTGCGGGCTACGGGGGTGAAATTTTCGACGTAAGTCGGACGCGTGCATCTGTTTGTCGTGTTAAATTTTCGAGGGAGTGGGTTCGGCGGTGTGCACGTGGCGGGCGCATCTTTGCAGCATTTTGGGCCGCGACCGGCGCCGATCAGAGAGCACGCGCCTTAGGCTCAGTTTCTTCGCTTGCAAAGCTGAGCGAAATCAGAGCCGGAAGGTCACTGACCTTTGGCAATGAATACCGGAACAGAGCACCGCCGGCCAGGAGGAGACGCCAAATTTATTCTGGCCATAACTCGGCCGCTACTGGGCCGATTTTATTGAAACTTGATTTATTACGCTGCACGTAATGCTGTCCCTCTTTACGCTGCGCGTAATGCTGTCCCTCTAGTTGTAGATAGGAATAATATTTTCAAATAATATTATTTAACCCGGCAGGCGGTGGGCCTACCAGCCACCTTCCGCGCGGTGGGGGGGGCACTTTTTTGCCCCCCCGTATCTCCGAAACTACTGGACGGATCCGGAAAATTCAAACGGCGTTCGATAGCCCTGTCAAATTTGTTGAAGGAAACCAAATTTCATTGACCTCGGGGTCACCGATGACGTCACAGGTCAGGTCAAAGAAAATGTTTCACCGTTCACGGGGCTTCTAGGGAAAGCGCTATAACACCGAGTAAAACGCATTTTGCCGAAAATCAGCGATAAGGCGTCAGTTGTCTAGTACATATGTTGCTATTAGAGGTCACTGGTCATACCAGGTCAGGTCACAGGTCAGGTCACCAAAGGTCACCAAGGGTCACCACATGAGCCCAACTTTACTAAGGTTATGCGATGCATGTTTTATGGCCAGTTTTTCATTTCCAACTCAATGGTGTTGGTTATAAGACCATCAGGTACGGTTTAGGTCACTTTCTGGTGGAGGTCAGGTCAAGGTCAGGTCAAAAAAGGTCAAATTTCAAAGTTGATATTTTTGCACAAAATGGGTATCGATTCGATGCAGCTCGTCACGGGGAGTCTAATGGTGGTCTTTGTTTTGCGCTACGAGGTCTAGATTTGCTAAAAATTGAGTTTGAAAATTTGACGTCATCAATTTTGAACAGTTTTTTCGCTATAACTTGGCCAAAAAAAGAGGTATCGATCTCAAATTTAGTATGCTGATAGAAGGCGGTAGGGGCTATCACATATATTCCGGTTTTTTCGAAAATCAAAAATGTTTTTGGATTTTTTGGCTATTATATTCAAAAAATCTACTTTTTGATTTTTGGGGGTCAAAATCCCAAAAATTCGAAAAACCGAAATATCAGTTTTGTAGCCCGTTTAATTCCACACCTTTTATGTCTGAAACATTTTTCTGTATCTCTAAAGCTGTAGGCCTGACAGCCCTTCCCGCGAAACCTTTTTTAGGTCGGAAATGGCAAAAATGACGTCACTCTGACGTCATTAGCGGCCAACCTATCATAGCCTTTGGAAAAATTTTTGGTCACCATGTGCGCTAGCTGCTCCCGGGAGGGTACTGAAAGTTTGGTGACGATCGGCGCAGCGGTTCTCGAGATATATCGAAAAAACTAAAGGGGGGGGGGGGGCAAAAAAATGCCCCCCCCCACCGCCTGGAAGGTTAACATGCAATATTTCTGAAGATGCAAAGATTCTACTCGTATATTGATGTTTATTCGTTATTTTGTAATTCGGTGTGAAATTTGCTCTTTACTGTAAATGTTATCACAACTTATTATGAAAGGTCTGGAAAAAACTTGGCGATATTCAATGTTGTAACAATGTATAATAATTGATGCCGGATGCCATCCCAGAGCAGGGCCTCGGCTAACATGTTAACTACTGGGGCAAATGCCCCAGTAGAGTCAAGGAATGCCCCAGTAGTGGTCAGGTTTTGCCCAACCTCCACAAAATGAGTATATCTCAATATTAACGTACGTACATTCTTTCACTCGGGAGCAGTTGAAGACGTTTGTGGCAAGAAATCATGGGCTGAGGAAAAGGGGGTGCATGGTGTGCAGCTGCACCCTCAGTTTTCATAAGAAAACATAGGCGTGCATTGGCAAACATATCTTTTTGCATCCCCATAATCCAGAAGTTGCTCTTCGTTCGAAAGAGCGTCAAAAATAATGAGGAAATTACTTCGGCGACTTTTTTGGTCAGGTCAAAGTTCATGTCCTGGGGGTCATTGAAGACCAAATTTCGCCGATTTTCAGGTCGAATATCGACAATTTGCTAGATGCCGGATCATAACTCGGGAACCAACAGAGCTACAGCGCCGCGGAGAAGCGCATTTGATGGCCATATTAGTGTTCTTTCTGAGTATTTCTCTCAGATTTGACTAACTTCAACGGTTTTGCCTGCAGGGGGCAAACATTTCCCAAAAAGACGATTTTTCGGGAACGGTTTTTCCTACAATAACTTTTGACTCAAGCCTTGCACGAGCTTTCTTTTACCGACATCGTGTTAACCTCTCGTCAAGACGCATCAAATGAACTCTAATTTTACATGATAAGTCAACTTGAAAATGTGTCCTCAGGTAAAGTTCATGATCTAACCAGAAATTGCCATGTTGCATATCAGTGGATCCGTATCGTCGAGATGAACACATAGGGCGTTTTCATCGCTCTAGCATGCCTCTTTCAAAAGTTAGTCGCGAAAAACTGTTAGATACCATTCGTGACCTGAGATGACCTCAGGGGTATGAACAGGGGTCACGGGTGCCATTTTCATGTTCAGTGTGTCAAACCTACTTGTAATTCAGTGTTTGAGACTTGAGAGTGTTTAGAATGACTTTCGTTCAAAAGAGGTGGTTTAAAATTGTCTCCCATTGACTCAACCCGGCAGTTGCTGGGGTATTTCGCCACCCACCGTTTGCTGGGGGGGGGGGGCGTTAAACGCCCCCAGCCGATAACTCGAGAATCAATAGGCGCAGCGAAACGCACGAGGCGGCAAACGAAAGAACGCGACGAGACGCTTCAGATGAGTACTTCAAAGTTGAATTTTGAGGTCACAGGTCGGGTCAAGGTCAGGTCAAACACCTGAAATCGGGCTTTCAGTAGCATGGATTTCAGGACTTCGCAATGGGCGCCTCTCGTCATAAACTCTGTTAAAACGGTGCACAATCCATCATATAAGGCCTACAAGAGTGTCAGCTCCATGTAGGGGTCAATCAAGCATAGGTCAGGGTTAAGGTCAGGTCAACCGGGTAGGCACATATCCCCGAAAATCAAAACTGATATTCGCAGCCTGTGACACATGTTTTATGGGTAATTTGGGGCGTAGAACACGATGGTCACATTCATTTCATCATATGTGTACGTGTTTGGCTCAAAAACCTCAATTTAAGAAATGCATGTATCATGGTCGTGAAGTAGTCACGAGAAATTGCCAAGATTCAGTTCAAGATTTTGGAAAATGCGGAACGATAATCAATAATCGAAGATAGCCATTTGATTGTTCATGGTATTGGCAGTCTAATGGCGTTTACGGCATGTCTGTATGTCTATTCTGTGATTTTATATGATTTTTTGAACATATGCCGTTTTTGGTCGAAAACTCAGAAATCATGACGTCACTAAAACCTCGATATCTCAAACATTTTCCGACCGATTTTTTTTTAAACTTTGTCACAATAAACTTCAATTCCCTACAGGTACCCAAAATTTGGCGCGCCTGCGGCGCGCCGTTTTTATGCTATGGCCCGGCGAAAAGAAAGTGGGGGCGTTTAACGCCCCCCCCAGCAACTCGCGGGTTAAATACCTAGAGAGGTCGCAAAATAAACCGGTCACCAATGTGAAAATTAATTCCGAGATAAACATTTTGTACATGCTCTTGCCGTTATCAATCGCTGAAAGTGTCTAAGCGATCGGTCACTCGGTGTAGCTATGGCATATACCGAACCATTTTATGAGGTGAGGTCACTTGTAGTGACCTGGCCTTGAATGACCTTGGCCTGAAATTTTTACAACATGTGTAGAATTGGTTGATGATAAGATGTATTGACCTGGCCTTGAATGACCTTGGTCTGACATTTTTACAACATGTGTAGAATTGGTTGATGATAAGGTGTGCCGAAAACGGCGGCGCTCCACGCGGCCGTTTTTGAGATATTCGCGAAAAACAGCAATGAGAGGGGATGTTCAAACACCCCCCTCCCCCAGCAGGGCGCGGGCTAACACACTTTTGCCCCAGTAGTCAAAATTCCTTAGCCGAGGCCCTGTCCCAGAGAGCTCATCTCTTCCTATCCCCATTGCCCACTGATACGGTAGCCTGCCGGTTCAGCTAAGACAGACCATATTCCTCGCTTCGTTTCGTGCCGTTAGGTAGCTGTATAATTCCGCGGCGGTTTTACCTACCTCACACATCCGAACCATCGGATTGCCCCGACTTTGGATCCAGCTCGCTCCTAATCCTTCAACTCTTTAGCCGCGGGGTCAGACCACCGCAGTCTGGCTGTACTGCTCAGTAACCGGCTTCCGTGAGGAGAAAAAAACACGCCTTTGAACTATTCGCAGAACTTTGGGATATCCACTTAGACAGGGTGGATTTCCCGAACAGTTACGCGTACTTGAATCCGATTATCATATCCGCTGAACTCGAAATGCGTCTTTATGACAGCTCTGAATCCTTGGAGCGTAAGCCATGCGATAGCATTGTTTGAACGCGGCGTCAGTGAGCCTGCCCAGAAATGCGCGCTGTTCTGTTGTTCACGGGCGTAGGAACGTCATGAAAAGTGGGTGGGCCACCCTGTCAAGGGGCCTCCTTTTCCAGGGGGCCTCCTATTTTCAGGGGCCTCCAACTTTTGCCTCGTCCTGCTGGTTGCTTTCAAGTATGACCTCCAAATCTAGCTTCTGAGATCGGGCAGATGTACCTACCCAGGGGCGTAACCGCTTAAGTGAACAGTGCGGAACGTCTGCACCATTTTTAAAACTTATTCCCCCTCCGATTTTTTTAGAATCTATTTGCCGCAAACGGCGCATGACCCCTGAAAACCCTTAAGGCCGCCGTCCACTGTGCGGAATGCTTGCGGTCCGTACGGAATTTAGGTGGGCGCATCCGGTCCGTACGGAAATCGTGTGCGGACCGCATCCATGTTGTGTGGACACATATCGCTGATAATTGGCGTAATTATATTCAGTCCCGACTCGGAAGTCACGTTATGCAAGTCGCGCGTGACCTCCCTCGAGCTAAATTCGAAATCGGGTTATCAATCGACATCCGAAGTGGCTGTCGCGGCTGTCGCAGAGACGAAGTACCAAAGTACGACGTGTTGAACTTTGTGCGGAGAACGCAGACGGAATGGATGCGGACATGGCCCGTCGTCCGTCTTCGAGTTTTCAATTGCAAATTTAAGATTGAAGTTCAACTCTTTCAAGACAAAGTAATTTAATATTATTTCCTTGGCATGGCACCATCTTGTGATGCTAGGCAATGGCCATATTTTCTTTTTGTAACAGCTGATATCGAGCGTGCGTGAGCTCTCCGTTTGCTGTCCGGATGCGGAGACATTCCTGACCGACTCCGGACGGAGACCGCATGCGCCCATAGGGGATTGAGGGACCTCCCAGACCGAAAGTTTTGGGGGTCTCCTGTGGCCAGTATGAATAGAAGGACCTCTCAGTCCATCAGTCTCGTGGGCCTCTTCTGCCTGGTGTGATTATAAGGGCCTCTCAGGTCATCAGTCTCAGGGGCCTCCTCTGACTACAGTGTAGATGGATAGGCATCCCAGACCATCAGTCTCAGGGGCCTCTTCTGACTATTGAGGATAGAGGAGGAGTGAGGGTAGGGGGCCTCGGCTAGACCGCCAGTGTTAGGGGCCTATTCTGACTAGTGTGGATGGAGGGGCCTCCCAGACCACTAGTCTCAGACCTCTGACTAGTGTGGATAGAGGGGCCTCCCAGACCGCCAGTGTCAGGGGCCTCCCCAGACCAGTGTGGATATTGGGGCCTACTCAGATCCACTAGGGCCTCTCAGGCCATCAGTCTCAGGGGCTTCGACTGACAAGTATGAACAGAGGGCCTCCTTGGATCCATCACGGCCCCTTGGAGTCCGTGCGTGGGGATTCGTGGAACTTATTTTTACCGAGTTTGTTTATTCTGGAAGGTGACGACGTCCTCTCAAATCGAGACGAGGGGCCTCGAGTAAAAAGTGGGTGGACCAAAACACATGGTTGCCCCCCCCCCCCCCAACCTCGAAAAGTGGGTGGGCACTTGCCCACCTGCCCCCCCCCCCCTGTTCCTACGCCTATGCTGTTGTTGCAGTCCCCGGGTATGACTCGCCTCACCGCCTCCCTAAAAGATAAAACTATTCGCAGAAGTGCTCATAGGTACTAAGAAATGAAGTGCCGGCTACGCGATGTCAAAGACACAGCTGTCTCAGCTGTATATCGGGATATTGGATACGAAGTGTCGGGGGTATGACACTGCCCGAATCCCCTAGGTACGCCGTGATGTTGCACTGCTGGGAGCTCGAGGCCCACAGCCGACCCAGCTTCTGTCAGCTGGTCGAGCGGATCGGCACCATGGTCGACGGCTTCGCACCAAATGTGAGTAGCCGGGTCCACGTCTGAGTCGGGTTGAATGTAGTCTCTCTCTCTCTCTCTCTCTCTCTCTATCTCTCTCTCTCTCTCTCTCTCTCTCTCTCTCTCTCTCTCTCTCTCTCTCTCTCTCTCTCTCTCTCTCTCTCTCTCTCTCTCTCTATCTATCTATCTATCTATCTATCTATCTATCTATCTCTACCTATTTCTATCTTTCTTTTACTTTACGTTCCTCAATTCTCACTCACTCTCAGGTACTCATTCACTTAGCACTTATCACTTTATTCACTTAAGGCCGCCGTCCACTGTAACGGAATTCCGTCCGGAGTCCGTCAGGAATGTCGCCGCACGCTGACCGCATCCGGACCGCAGACGGAAAGCTCACGGACACTGGCGAACACTTTGTGAAGAGCAGTTATCAGTTATTACAAAAGAAAATATAGCAATTTAATGGCATAACATAGTGCTGCCATGTCAAGGAAATTATGTTTACTTTCTTCATATTGAAAGAGTTGAAATTCTTTCTTAAATTTGCAATGGAAAACTCGAAGACGGAAGACGGCCCCTGTCTGTGTCCGTTCCGTCTGCGTTCTCCGCAGAAAAGTTCAACGTCGGACTTTGTTATTTCGTTTCCGTGGCAACCGCTTCCGAAACACAAGCGGAGAGCTGACGGAAAATCAACAGCTGATTGCCGTTTGGATACGGTCCGCACGGAGCGCACACGATTTCCGTACGGACCGCAAGCGTTCCGCACCGTGGACGGCGGCCTTTATTCGCCCACTCACGTAACCACTAGTTTTTTTGTGTGTGTGTGTGTAGAGCCCACACACTAAAAACAAAAGCATTGATTCACAAGTTGAAATGCGACTCATCCGTCACGCCCAAACTTGGCGGCGGTTTCACAACTGCAAAATGTTCATTCCACATTCCACAATCTCGCTGATTTGTCATAAAGTCCGGCACGTAGAGCGTTTTCTTTGACCCCAGAGCTGTCGGCTTGTTTCTAGAGGTTGCGACCCTGACAGGAGCTTTAGACATCTCTCCGCTCCTTCTCAACCCAAGCAGCCAGAAAGAGCCGTGTCCCTGACCCGAGATCTCCAGTTTTCTCCGTGTTAGCAGCTAAGATGTGACCAACCAGTATTGGTGCAACATCCTGTATATACTTAACCCTCGTCCGCACATGCCATTTTCCCATCCTAGAACGCACATAGCCCGCGAGTTGCTGGAGGGGGGGGGGGCGTTAAACGCCCCCACTTTTTTCGCCGGGCGCTGGCATTTGGCGCTGCAGGCGCGCCAAATTTTGGGTATCTGTAGGGAATTGATTGAAGTTTATTGTGACAAAGTTTCAAAAAAATCGGTCGAAAATGTTTTGAGATATCGAGGTTTTAGTGACGTCATGATTTCTGAGTTTTCGACCAAAAACGGCATATGTTAAAAAAATCATATAAAATCACAGAATAGACATACAGACATGCCGTAAACGCCATTAGACTGCCAATACCATGAACAATCAAATGACTATCTTCGATTATTGATTATCGCTCCCCACTTTCCAAAATCTTGAACTGAATCTTGGCAATTTCTCGTGACTACTTCAGCACCATGTTACATGCATTTCTTAAATTGAACTTTTTGAGCCAAACACGTACACATATGATAAAATGAATGTCACCGTCGTGTTCTACGCCCCAAATTACCCACCAGTATAGCGCCTTTTGGGGCGACTAACGGAGCGAGCGAGGGGTTGAGTCTTGCACGTGCGAAATTTCGAGGGGGCACCTCCAACTGACTCGTGCACGGCACCCTAATGACCGGTTTCTAGCGATGTGCCAAATTTGAGCACAATCGGCCCAGCCGTTCTCGAGATCTGGGAGCGGCACCCTGCACGTGCGCACGTGCAAAATGGGTCCCAACTGACTTGTGCACGGCACCCTACTAACTGGTCCCTAACCGTGTACCAAATTTGAGCGCCATCGGTCCAGCCGTTCTCGAGATCTGGAAACGACCCCTGCACGTGCGCACGTGCAGCAGCACCCCAACTCTGGCACATGGATATGCAGTGCCTAGTGGGTGCCTACCTACATACCAACTTTCAGCGCAATCGGCCAAGTAGTTACCGAGATATTGCAACAATTACAAAACTGACACCTCTTCGTTTTGCACGTGGCACGTGCATAAGGGGTCACCTATATGCATCGGGAATGGTCCAATACTTGGTAGAAGGAATGAAGCTACCCTACAAAAATTACCGCGTGTAAATCGGTCAAGTGGTTGCTGAGATATAAGCCTCGCAAAAGCGTCCGCACGGCCGGCCGGCCGGCCGGCCGGCCGGCCGGCCGGCCGCTCATACTCAGAAATTTCCGTTAATCTAAGGAAAGACTTCGCTCGCTTCGCTCGCTCCGTAATAAAACATTTGTCACAGGCTGCGAATATCAGTTTTTATTTTCGGGGATATGTGCCTACCCGGTTGACCTGACCTTGACCCTGACCTATGCTTTTTTGACCCATACATGGAGCTGACACTCTTGTAGGCCTTATATGATGGATTGTGCACCGTTTTGACAGAGTTTATGACGAGAGGCGCCCATTGCAAAGTCCTGAAGTCCATGCTACTGAAAGCCCGATTTCAGGCGTTTGACCTGACCTTGACCCGACCTGTGACCTCAAAATTCAACTTTGAAGTACTCATCTGAAGCGTCTCGTCGCGTTCTTTCGTTTGCCGCCTCGTGCGTTTCGCTGCGTTTTTGGTTCTCGAGTTATCGGTTGTTAACGCCCCCCCCCCCCCCCAGCAAACGGTCTCCGAAGAACAAGGTCATATCTCCGAAACCAAAAACCACAGAACCTTTAAATTTTCGTTGGACGCTGAGAAAGGATAGAAAATCAGCGATACGCAAAATCAGACTTCTAGCTTTAAAAATGTTTAGTGCAGCGCAGAAATAAAACTACCTGGGGTGGCCCTTCGCCCCCGCCCCCCCCCCCCCCCCATGTGCGGGCGAGGGTTAAGCTACGAGGATAGCGGTGTAGTAAACCTGGTTAGTGAGTAACCGGGAAACGCAAGTGCTGCATGGGTAAGCCCGTCACAACACTTCACAACCGCCTCACTGACGTTGAGTTCGGACACATACTAACCTGACATCTGACACCTGATGTATCCGCCCCTGTGTGTAACACGGTGTCATCTGATACCTGGTGTATCCGCCCATGTGTGTCACTATGTCATCTGAAACCCGGTGTATCCTCGCCGTGTCTTTTAGTGTCATCTGACTCTGGCTGTTCCTCACAGGTGTATATGGTGATGCAGGGGCAGGGGTCCCCGCAGCCGGACGAAGTCGCTGGTGCGGCCACACCACCACCGGCCTATGTGAACTCACCAAGCGGGGGCGAGCCGGACACCAACGATCCAAGTCCAGTGTAAGCGCCGCCACACGGCGCTCTACCAACCATGTGATGCGCGATCTCTTTGTGATGAGTGTGTACTGTTCGTTGTGTTTCAGCCCTGGAGCAGAAACTGAGCCGCGTGCTGTGTCCCGAGAAAAAAAAAAGATTCGTAAAAGATTTAGTTGTGGACTATAGTGCAAGTTCCACTACGCAATTTGGCTGTGTTTGCGGAAGACTCATATGTGCTAAGATTCGGAGCTCAGATTATACGTTGTATCAAAGCCATGACCATGAGAAAGTTCGTTTGCGCTCGGAAGCTATGCGCCGGGCTGAGTAGTAGACGATGGTCTTCATGAAAGACAGACTGGCTTTTTTAGTTGCGGATGTAAGAACATTTGCTATGTTAAGTGTAATGAGCTGACATGATTACGCAGTGAGAGCTCATTAATTACATTCAGCTTCAGAAGTCGTGATTTAAGCTGTTTATATTGCTCATGTTTGTTGTCTGCTGATCAGTGCGATGATATGACGTACTGAAGGCTGTGCTCGTCGGCCTGTAGACTTGTTTGTGATAATCCAGTGTACAAACACGTCTCTTCTTCAAAACCAGCTCAGGTATGGTAGGTATATGGACATGTAGTTCCATGTAGTTCATATAGTTTCATGGACAATGACCTTGCCTAGTTCCGATAAGGCAACCGGGTAGGTCAATGTGATTTTGATCTCTTGAAACCCTGAGCAGGATGAGGAAGCGCCAATAGTGAGATACTTCTGATCGATGGTCGCTGAATCGGGGTACTGCATAACTCAAAAGGAGTTCAAAAGTTTCAGTCAGTGAATGTTCCTTTGTGTGTCATTTAAAGCAATGAGAGTTCCTACGTTTTTGTGCCTTTGTGTTTTCGATGGCAGTTTGTGCTTGTGTCAACCCCGAAACTGTTTGTCAATACATATTGCTTTTTTACGTTGGTTTTTACACCCCAGCATTTATACTTCTCTGGTTTTTATATGTTACGGGTTATATTATACTTGTGCTTAAACGATAAAGTGTAAAAAAAGTCATTGCTGCAAATCAGCAGCTACCTTACAGTTTTTGACTTTCGATTCTTTCGGAGAACAGCTGAATAACTGGCCCTCTCTTTACATCTGCCGTGCGTTTGTTGACACTAGGCAATCGCGCACACCGTAGTGAACGTTGGCGTCGCTGGCGCCTGTGTGGTGTGATGAGCCTGAACTGAGGGGCCGGACCTACCCGTCTCTTACCTCGGTATCCGGGAGGATTTGGCGTAGTGCGGCCTCGACCTCCGCCAGCTCCTATTGCGCGTGTTCCAGCTCTCCCTAGCTGAAAGACGCTGGAGTTGACGGAGGGAGACAAAGGAAAAATAAGAAAGAAGAAAAAAACGAAAACATGAGCGGCCGCCGTGTGGCGTGCCACTCACGCACTGGGGGCGCCCGGCGCAGTGTTCTCGCCAGGCCGGGCGGGCTGTGTTTGCTTACCCGACCGCTGGCGCTTATCTAGCCTCCAATTGGCGCCCGCACCCTCTGTGGTTGGCTCCCTCATATGCCGGACACCTCCAGGAAAACGGGGGCCGGCTGCACCTCTGACGCCAAGCGTTAATGTATTTTGCACAGAACTGACGTGAAAAGACCATACACACTTCCATCTTTCAAACCCGACAACACGCTATGCAACAACGATAGAAAACTTGCCCAGTCTGTTTCTGCCGCACTGCTACCATCAAACTAAGAACTGGGTTACTCTCAGCCGCTAGTCCCAAATTGGCCCCGAGTTCCGCCTGTGTCTGCTAGTTGTGGGTTTTCGGCACGGGCGTTGTGGTCAGAGGCAGTTTTGTTGGATCCCTCCAGAGTTCTGTCGTCGTTTTGACATCACCATCCGGTCGGAAGACGGCGTAGTGGAGGCGAGGCGACCCTGAAACTGCGGGGGCTCGGTGCGCTAGACAGTAGACATGGCTGATCAACCGACCTAACCGGATACTCGACTGGGTGGGTGGGGAGGGGCCTCGGCGACTGAGGTACAGGTCACCGCTGAAGTAATGTGCGCATATACTGTAATCGGACGAAACCTAGCACCAATCATTAATGGTGATGCCTATCATCAAAAGAGAGTATCTCACAGATTCGTGTTCCAGTTGGACAACTTTATCTAACGCGTCACAGTTCCACCTGCAACAGAATGCTCGCCATAATCGAAAAACGGGAATATTCACTCCATTTGGGGCATGCCACCCCGGAGTCTAATCTCTGTGACCGCCACTGAACGGAGAGTTGTAAAACTACGCACGTGCGTACTACGCCTTAGGCATTACTGGACCATCCAGTAAAGTGTAGCCATGGTGTAGCCATTGGTGATCGGGACACCAGCATCGACCAAAACACAGTGATGCAAATGGGGTTCACGAGTAGCTGTAAATACCGAAAAAGACCAAATTTAAAGTTTACCTAATCGATTAAATCGTAATGTTACAGGGAGTATGCGATTTCAGTTAGTTTGCAACGACCCTAGGGTGGTTGTAACCTCCCTGAACGATCAGTTTGTTTGCAACGACCCTAGGGACGTTACAAAATAACTGCTCGTTCCGGGATGTTGTAACGAAACTAGGGTCGTTGCAACCTCCCTAGTTAGTATGCAACGAACCTAGGGTTGTTACAAAATAACTAGGGAGTTTAAGAATTCATCGAGTCTCATTTCACATGAGGGCCGTCAGCAATCTTGTCCATTGAAAATCTTGTTCAATCTAGTTCATTTAAAAAGAAAAGAAGAGCAAAATTTGAACATTCAGCTCAGGAATATTTCACGACGGCCATCTAGTACACATTTTGTGGAGATTAGGTGCACATTTGGTGCAGATTTGTTCAAATTAGATGGGCATTTGCCAGGAAGCCCTTCGTAAAAACGGTTATTATCCGCTCGTTTCCAGTCTTTTTGTGATTGTTAACGTTCTAACATGTGAAATGATGATGGTCCCATGCATTATAGTGGGTGTCAAGGTCACGTGAAGGTCAGGTCAAGGTCATTGACCTTTGATGACCTTAGTTCACTTCTTCTGGGTTCATATATTCTTTAGGCTAGTTTTTGGAGCTGATTTCGAATTTAGCACCCATTTGAACATTTAAGAAGTAATTTTGGCGCCTTCATACCATGTCACGAGGCTGTCAGTGGTGGTTGACACCTACTATGGACAGCTAGCAAGACGCCTACTGGTTGACCTGACCTGACCTGACCCAAAAACATCAAGACATCATCGGTGATCAAAGCTAACATGAAATTCGTGATCAGCGCACCGAAAAACCTCGTAACAAGCTAACTCTCCAAAGTTTTAACAGGTCCTGATTTTCCCGACTTCTGAGTCACTGACCTGACCTGGAAAGTCAACCAATAACCTAGCCCCGCCATGTGCGTTTGCAGCTAGCAAAACACCAATAAGGGCGAGAGTTAACCCTCGCCCGCACATGCCATTTTCCCATCCTAGAACGCACATGAGGGGGGGGGTTGCCACCCCCCCGCGCCATTTCGTTCCTTTTGGAGATAGAGCTTCGCGGTAAAGACCAAAAAGATTCTTTGGGAAGAAACGAATCCAATGATACCTAGTTTTACCTTCTCAGGTCAGTCAGTCAGTCAAACTAAAAAATGTTGCTGTTTTGGGTCACCGTTGGATATCAAGTGCGCTGCTTATCATATAGCGATGACGATGCCGTTTTCTGGTGCCCAGCTAGCTAGAACCTCTTTGTCACACTACCCGACCAGATTTTTGCTGCTGAGGTCATTTCAGGTCAAGTTAGGTCGAGGTCAATGATATGTGTTTGTATGTCTGTGTGTGTCTGTGTGTATAATGATGTGTGCACCGATTGTTTGTGTTCCTATTACATGAAATCATGATCTGAGAAGCTTTCACCAAGAAGGCAGTCAAAAAACTTCACGAAAAGTAAATTCAGCTTGCCTAAAACGCAATTATTTTAGATGACCTAGGTTGACCTTAACCCTGACCTTGACATCTGTACATCGTCGAACAACATGTTCCATGATAGGTGGGAGGTAAGACTGGCAAAAAAGGCCGAAATCAAGGTGTCAAAAGCTCACAAGGCCCATAGCCAACGCAAGATGTTGAGAATTGGCCATTTGGGTCATGACATGACCTGAAAAACAAGGTCATATCTCCGAAACCAAAAACCACAAAAACTTGAATTTTTTAGTGAACATCTAGAAAGGATAGAGGAGCAGCTATACCACAAATCAGGCTTCTAGCTCTGAAAATGTTGAGTGCAGAGCAGAAAGACTACCTGGGGGAGTGGCAACCACCCCACCCCCCCCCCCATGTGCCCCCTGTGAAACGAGACTCGATGATTTCTTAAACTCCCTAGTTATTTTGTAACAACCCTAGGTTCGTTGCATACTAACTAGGGAGGTTGCAACGACCCTAGTTTCGTTACAACGTCCCGGAACGAGCAGTTATTTTGTAACGTCCCTAGGGTCGTTGCAAACAAACTGATCGTTCAGGGAGGTTACAACCACCCTAGGGTCGTTGCAAACTAACTGAAATCGCATACTCCCTGTAACAGTAATATGGCCAGTCAGGCAAATGTTGGGGGTGTCTGAAAATACATGATTTTCATATTTTTGTCAAAACCGGCCTCGTGTATGATTGTCAGAAGTCGTGACATTTTCTATGTCGTAAAATGACTGTCAGATACTCGCAAGTTTAAACGCCGCTAGCGTGCGTTCATTTCATACAAGTGGCAAAAATTATACATGGCAATGATCCCTAAAGCCTGCTGCTTCTCATGCTGGGTCACAAAAAGTCGTATCTCTTTTGGTTTGGCGGTGATCTAACAATTTGTCATCATGTTGCAATCGCAGTTTTTTACTTTAAAAATTGCTTTGGTTTCACCTACAGCAGTTAACATATTGTGTGCCTGTTAAGTGTTAGTGCACCATACCACAGCATTCCCTAATCATTTCTGAGCCGCACTGTGAAAGAATTAACCCTCGCCGGCCGAGGGGGGGGGGGCGGGTGCCGTCCCCCCATAGGGTTTTTCGCGATAGTTCCGAACACGCTGGCAATAGAGAGCTGAAACGTGGCATACCTGACCTTTGATCTAAGCCGGATCTTTTGACACCAACTGCATTTTTGGGTCAGGTCAGGTCACTGACCTATGACGTCATAAGTGAACCTCTGCACGGTCTTCAGATGTCGCAACTTCGCAACGCCCTCACTGCCAGAGGAGATGTCACAGGGAAATGAAACTTGCAGGATCTAGTATCCATTATGAGTCTCACAACTTGTATATCTCGGATTTTTCCTAAAGGTCATATGCCAGAGGCGGCTGGCACGTAGGTACTACGAATACCCGGCAGGACCCCTACTGGTTGACCTGACCTGACCTGACCCGACCTGGCTTAAATGCATAAAGACATCATCTGTGATCAAAACTAACATGATAACTATTCATGATCAGTACCCCGAAAAACCCTATAGCAGCCACAATTAACGACGTTCTAACAGGTCCCGATTTTCCCGATTTTTCAGTCATTGACCTGACCTGGAAGGTCAACCAATGACCAAGAACCTTAAAATTGGGTATCGTCGGCTTCCTCTCGTCACGGGGAACACGCTCGTATTTCCCGCGAAGCTCTAGCTCGATCATGGGCCAAACACGAAGGGGTCGTACCATCCCCCCCTCTTGTGCCGTCGAAGGACGCAAAATGGCCGGAATGACCTGTGCCGGCGAGGGTTAACGCGCTCATATGGGACATGTATTGCCATGGGCCGGGTTTGTTGTGGCGTGGTGATGTGGTGACGTAGATTCTGTCTGCTATCGAGGTCCCGGCATGGTGTTACTTAGCGCGGGGTACTTCAACTTATACGTGCCTTTGGGCAACGTGCCTTTGAGGGTCTCAGCTCGATCGGATTGATAGCGAGCACATGACGCGTGCTAAAAAAGTGCAAATTCGCGTTATGGACTTTACATGTATGTATAAATCGGCTTGCAAAATCGGGCGAAAATGACTAAATTTGCCAGACACTGGTCCGGTCCCCGTGCAATATCTCGGTAACCGTGGGCCCAATCGCCACGGGGTATCGTGTAGAGAATCGAAAGGGCTATCGAATGGTGTGCGGTGCAGGGATGGCACGCGCCACGTGCACCCGTGAGGGCACTTATGCTGGGAAATTTACGTTTCGGACAGATTTGGGACTTAATGCTATTTTCGGGTGACTGTTTGACGGAGCGGGTTCAAACAACGCCTGTTGGCAAAAGAAATGTACCGCCTCTCATGGAAAAATTGTGAAAAGCTAATTGATCAAAAACAAGGTGGAACAAATCGCTGGAGAGAATGGTATTTGTTAATGACTTACTTAATTACACGGGTTTTACTGCATAACCTGGTACGTTTGACAGTTGAAAATGGCATAGTTGGAAAGAGCATTCAATTTTGTCCAAAATCCAATCATCGCTTTTGCATGACGAGCAACTTCTTAAAAATATAAATGTTGGCAACCTCTACATAGTAATTCATCGATGGCTGTCATTTTTCAATAACCTACGTCAACCGTTGTTATTAACTACACATGACATGTTCTATAGTAGAACGCATGCTTATCAGACACGAGCACCTCGATGCAATGGATATTTTTTCCCAATCCAAAATGCTTAGCCGTCAAAAAGCAATCAACCGAAATGGATACATCACCCACGGACACAAGACCAACCAAACGCCCACCGATCGAAAATACCCCTTATTCGCTTTGCGGAGCAAGCGGGTCACCCTAGCGGGCCCCATTCAACCAGGGGCCCGGGCCCTATCCACACGGGGGCCCGGGCCACGTCCACCTGGGGCTCCGGGCCCCGTCCACCCGGGGCTCCGGGGCCCGTCCACCAGGGGGCCCGGGCCCCATCCATCCGGGGGCCGGGCCCCGTTCTCCCGGGGGCCGGGCCCCGTTCTCCCGGGGGCCGGGCCCCGTTCTCCCGGGGGCCGGGCCCCATTCACCCGGGGGTCCGGCGTCCACCCGGGGCCCGGGGCCCGTTCTACCGGGGGCCCGGACCTATCCACGGGGGTCCCGGGCCCCATCCACCCAGGGGGCCCGGGCCCATTCTCCCAGGGGCCCGGGTCAATTCTCCCGGGGGCCCGGGCCCGTTCTCCGGGAGGCCCGGGTCCGTTCTCCAATCTCCCGGGGCCCGTTCTCCCGGGGGCCCGGACCCATCAACGGGGGGCCCGGGCCCCATCCACCCAGGAGGCCCGGGCCCGTTAACCCAGGGGCCCGGGTCAATTCTCCCGGGGGCCCGTGCCCGTTCTCCAATCTCCTGGGGCCCCGGGCCCGTTCTCCCGGGGGCCCGGGCCCCATCCACCTAGGAGGCCCGGGCCCGTTCTCCCAGGGGCCCGGATCAATTCTCCCGGGGGCCCGGGCCCGTTCTCCGGGAGGTCCGGGTCCGTTCTCCAATCTCCCGGGGCCCGTTCTCCCGGGGGCCCGGACCCATCAACGGGGGGGGGGGGCATCCACCCAGGAGGCCCGGGCCCGTTCTCCCAGGGGCCCGGGTCAATTCTCCCGGGGGCCCGGGCCCCCGTTCTCCGGGAGGCCCGGGTCCGTTCTCCAATCTCCCGGGGCCCGGACCCATCAACGGGGGGGGGGGCCGGGCCCCATCCACCCAGGAGGCCCGGGACCGTTCTCCCGGGGGCCCGGGCCCCATCCACCTGGGGCCCCAGGCCGACCCCTCACCCGTGGTGTCCCAGTAGGCATTTCTCGAAGCGGGCTCGTCCGATTAGATTAGGGCCTCTCTCCTCCCTCCCTCCCTCTCTCTCTCTCTCTCCCTCTCTCTCTCTCTCTCTCTCTCTCTCTCTCTCTCTCTCTCTCTCTCCCTCTCTCTCTCTCTCTCTCGAGCGGGCCCCTGACAGAAATTTCGGGGGGGTCAGCTGACCCTCTGACCCCCCCTGGCTGCGCCACTGCCTATCCCACCAGCATAAAAATGACGTTACTCTGGGCGTCATTTTCCGCCAATCTATACAAAGTTGTCCTTTGAGTGACATTGTGACATGTTTACACTGGCGGATCCAGGCTTGCGTTTTGGGGGGGGGGCCAACTCATGCAGGAGCCAAACCTAGGGTACCCCCAAATCCTGTTTTCTCATCGGATTTAGGCCACTTATTTTTCGTCACAGCCCTGACACTATGATTTTTTTTTAAACTAAAATGAAAAATATATAAATGGTAGCCCACCCGACCCATGCCTTTATATTACTTTGTAAACACTTACCATTGTTTTTATCGACCAGTTAAAGGGACCGTCCCACCTTAACATTAGATTTGAGCTGAGATAGCCAAAATGGGGTCCCTGGCTCACAATTACCGGTTTCGGCACGCACTCACAACATCGAGAAATGCCTTAAATCGGAAATATTGAATTTCAAAATTGCAGCATTTTGATTCAGAGGGGCTAATGCTTTTGGATACCCCTCTGAATGTGTGACGTCAGCGGAGATCTAATGATTTTTTAATATTTTACTAAAACGTTTGGTAGCATGCGGTGGTATAGGCTGCTTTGCGCGCAACAAATGCCGCACTTTCAAATAAAGTCGCTAGGAACAGCAGCGGATATCCCAAAAAGTAAACAAAATAAAAGTCTAATCTCTTGAAAACCGGTGAATATTTTTCGATAAAATTTGGTAGATATTCGTTCTCGCCCTTTCTGAACCTAGCGACATCACTTTCATGCCAATTCATTAACTTTTTTTGAAGGTGGGAGGGTCTCTTTAACCCGCTTCGAGTCAGTGCTTGGGTCCCTTTGCGGGCCGGAAGGTGGTAAAACAGCCCTGTCTAACTCGGCTCCTGGGCCACGCCCTGATTGAACTATGTTTCATTATCGTTTGGGGAGGGGGAAAACGGGCCACTTTAGGCCTCTGGGAAGGGGGCATGGCCCTAAATGCCCCCTCCCTGGATCCGCCAGTGTAAGAAGAGACCATTGGAGCTGCAGTTGGGTACATACCTCAGACATCAGGGTACGCCCTCAGATGTATGTATAGGACTCGCATGGAGACCTCTTATGCTATAGTGTACTGAAAGGACCCAAAGGAGCCTGTCTATATGGGCTCCCGGAGATAGACGTGGGCCCTCAGGAGCCCGCCAGAGCCCCAATGAGGGATAAGTGAGGGATACCAAGTGCCTGCAATTGCATATTGCATAAGCCATAACGCCTTTACAAATCAATATATTATGCATCAGTGGCAGATCCAAGGGGGGCCACATGGGTCATGACCCCCTTGGTGCCCGGGGGCACCACAGGCCTGTCAGGGGCACCACCGGCCTAGTAGGGGCACCACCAGCCCGCCAGGGGCACCACAGGCCTAGCAAGGGCACCACGGGCCTGTGAGGGGCCCCACAGGCTTGTCAGGGGCACCCCAGGTCTGTCAGGGACACCAGAGACCTGCCAGGGGCGCCGCCGGCCTCGCAGGGGCACCATGGGCCTGTCAGGGACACCAGAGGCCTAGCAGGGGTACCACAGGCCTTACAGGGGCACTACCGGCCTTGCAGGGGCACCTTGGGCCTTGCAGGGGCACCTTGGGCCTGTCAGGGGCACCACAGTCCTGTCAGGGCCCAGGGGCACCAGCGGCCTAGCAGGGGCACCACTGTATTGTATTGTATTGTAGTTATCGTGGCAAGCCGATCCATCCGAAAATGGCTATTATTGGCTGCCGAGTCAGGTGAAACGAACGAGGCGGGCACAACATTACACACAACACACACGCATCACATTTGCACACATATTCACATTTGCGCCACCGCGCCGCTACACACTGGCCGGGTCGCCGTGTTGCTCACGCAGTAGGAGCTTCCGATACTCCCTCCGAAAGAGCCTGTGACCGAGATTGCGCAGCGCCTGAGGCAGAGCGTTATACTGCGATACAGTGGCGTATAGGAACCGGCGCACACTGGTCGGAAACGCTCCAGCGAGAGGCCAGCGGCCTTTCCGCAAAAGTTTTTTGCTTGTTATTCCACAACTAGTGAAGCAAACTTCATAAAACTTGGCATACCTTCTCTGTCATATGTAAGCTATCATTTGGATGTCAAGCACTAAATATATGACGTGAATCTGTTAAGTTATGACGTCATAATTGAGTATAATACAGGATCTAGCACCACTTTAAGTGAACAAGGGAAATTGGAAGCTGCTATTCGGGCACCGGGAATGGTTTCATGCACTCCTTGCAAGGTCCGGTGCTTCACTTTAGCATTGTTGACTTTGCGCGACGTCATTTATGACGTCACTAAGGCCATATAAGTTTTTCGTCAATAACTCCTGATCAGATAGAGCTAGAGAGTCGGGAAAGCCACCATTGGACTCGGGAAGACCTGCCGAATCGAGTGATATGCGATATGTCTTCCTTCAACCATTTTCGTGACCTGAGGGGCTCCGACTTGACCTTGACCCGAGGTTAACGCCTTAAGTTGACTTCACCCGAACACCAAGTATAGCATTCGACGCTCCTGAGCTAGACAAGCACGATGATGCCAAAATCGCGGCAGTGCGACCATTTTTGGCAAAGTAATTAACCAAAAACGGAGCCCGTGCCTTGTGGCACTTACCTGACCTAAGAGGTCACTGGCTGACCTAAGACCTTAAATCGGGTAGTACTTGCTGCGTCTTATAACGGCACACAAGCTCGTTTTTTTCGCGAGGCTCTAGCTCAATTAGAGGCGAAACGGCGAGGGAGTTGTATCAACCCTCCCCGGTCAATATAGAAAACCAATCGGTCCGGCCAGGGCTAAATACCGGAATTGTGATCTAATGTAAAAAGACGGCCCAAGGTAACCTGACGCCAGTGACAGGTGTCCTATATTCGCAGCGTCTTATATTCACGAAGGTCTCAATTTCCACTTTCTTCAGCCGAGTGATGGTTACTAATAGCAAGGCTCTCTAAATGCAAGCCGTAATCGCCACGCAATATGTGGAAGGCTTTTGATGTCAATACATACATAAATGCAATAATAAAACCATATTGTATGCGCTTTCCACAAAATTCATAAACTCAAGCGCGTCTGTTTTTAATGACCAGTCAACTACGCATGGATGCGTGCAGGCCACACAGGTCAGCGTAAGCCGGGCGCGGCGGCCGAGCCGAAACTGGGGCGGGGCGGGCGGTAGTTGGTTAGGGGCTCCTGCAAATTTTGCGCAAATATGCGCAGTTAGCTTTTATGTTGCCCTGGTGTAAATTTAAATCCTGCTTCATCTCACAAAAAATCAGAGTGGGACTAGATGGGACTACCTGTTGTTTCCTTACCTAAACTTTGCAGTTATATTCCAGAATCACTCTAGGAGAGCCCTCATAAAAAAGCTACAGTAGATCCTAGTTGGGGAAAAAGTATACCAAAAAATTCGCACTGACCAGTCGGCAACCTCATAACAAACATTTTGATGCATAATATGTGGGAGTTCAGTTTGGTGTCTATCAGCAATAAGACTCTGAATATCCGGCTCAAGAAACCTCTTGCTCCGCGTCAGTTTCCGAGTTCTGGGATACCCCATCTTCGGGGGCTGATTACAGTTATTTTTGGTCACCCGGATTAGTTTTTTTGGCCTAATTATAATAATTTGATCAATTTCAAATCGATCTATATAAACAATAATCCGAAACTCCGGAATCGCCCGTGGCCTCTCGTGAGGGCGTTTCCGACCAGTGTGCGGCGGCGCCCGGATTCCGTTCTAATCACGGGTAAATCGAGCAGGTCGGCCTGACGCGTATCACGCCCATGCACGCTACCTCGCGACACAATCGCGTTGGATAGGGCTTCGGGCTCTCCTGTCTCGAGCCTCGAGGATTTTCTTTAATAGCGTGACAGACTGTAGACGCCACATATTCTCGGCCGAGAGCCACCGCAACTCTTTCAGCACTTCGCTTACATGGTCATACTTCCGCTTGCCCGACACAACACGAGCACCGAAATTGATAAGCCGCTGGAGCCGAGACATCTGGGTGACATCACATCCACCATAGACAACAATGGCGTACCGGATCGATGAGACTACTAGAGCCTGAACCAGAGTGGCCAGCGTACTTTTCGGTAGGTAGTGCCTAGGCCTACTGTGACTCAGGCCGCTCAGAATACCGGTGCATCGGCGGGCTACATCAGTCACATGATTTGAGAAGGTCATGCTCTCGTCAAAAGTGACCACAGGCCTGCCAGGGGCACCACCGGTCTAGCAGGGGCACCATGGGCCTGTCAGGGGCCCCACCGGCCTCGCAGGGGGCACCACCGGCCTCGCAGGCATCACGGCATCACGCAGGGGCACCTTGGGCCTGTCGGGGCATCACGGGCCTGTTGGGGGCACTTTAGGCTTGTCAGGGGCACCACAGTCCTGTCAGGTCCCAGGGGCATCAGCAGCCTAGCAGGGGCACCCTAGGCCCGCCAGAGGTACAGCCCACCGCTAAAGTAATGTAGGGTTTTACCAAACTCAACGGTTGGCTTTGACTGGTGATTGTTTAATGCGAAGTGATTGAAAAGAAGATGTCAATAGCTAAAGTTGCAGCTGCAAGGGTGACGATACATATAAGCTACATTCAAAGTTTCATTGTAGTCTGGCTAATCGTTCCTAAGCTTCAGAAGCAGAACATACCCATGACTGAAACCCCACATTACTTCTGCTGTGGACTGTACCACAGGCCTGCCAGGGTCCAGGGGCACCACAGGCCTAGCAAGGGCACCACGGGCCTGTCAGGGGCACCTCAGGCTCCCGTGCCCCCCCCCCCTCCCCCCAGATCCGCCAGTGATGCCACACCACGCGAAACACCGCCAACTACCAGCTGCCGCGCCATAAACACGTGCCAACAACAGTCTTTTTTTTAAGGTCGACTCCGCTCGCGCAACTTTTGACTGACCCTCACTGCCAGGGGCGTCGTTTTGTATAGGCCTGGTAGGGCCCGAGCCTTACCAATGTTTATTTGGGCCCTACCAATGTTCGCTGAGCCCTACCAATCTTTTGTCACTTATCAGTTGATAAAAAATCAAAATAAACAGATAAGCAAATATTAAATAAGCACATATGCAAGTACATAAATAAGGTTCTAGCCACAGTAGGTGCATGTAGCTGACAATGAGGTTTCACGTGTCTAGGACTCCGGTCCTTAATGGATTTTAAGAGGCTCGAAAACGCAATTGGTTATAGAGGTCCATAACTGCCTCTGAGTCCCGCATACCACGCGACCGCCCCTAATAGACCCCGATCCGTCTCCACACCAGCCGCTGGAGGCCCTACACCGACTTCGGAAGGTGCCGCGGTGCTCCAGATTAGGCCATAGGTATACTCGTATTGATTTGAGTGGGTGATGCAGCCTGATTCCCCAGGGTTCAACGCCAGGTCATTACCGCATCAGACCCCGAAAACTGAAGCTCGTGACTACGAGGGGCGTTCAAAAAGTTTCGGGCCGAACAATGAAGGAGTTGGCCAATTTTGGCCTGCAAGGCGGTGTGTTAAATGATGTGTTATTGGGATGTCCACTTACGCAAATTAAGTAAGTGGCCATTAATTAAGTCTCTTCTGTGATTGATTCGGGCTTCTATTCGTAGCATAGTTCGCCATTTCGGATAGGATGGGCGACGCCCAGAAGAGAGCAGTTATTCGTTTCATAGTAGTTAGTGCAGAAAAGGCACCAAGCGTTAACCCTCGCCCTGGGCATTTTTCATAACACGGCCTGGCAGGGGGGAGGGGTCGATGCGACCCCCCTCCGCTCGTCAACTTTCCAAAACAGGAGCACACAATTGATGATGTGTGTCCGTTCGATAAACATCGAGGAGAGGCTATATAGGGAAGCTGACGTAAAGTGTGCACCTGATCCGCGACCACGCACCTGCGTACAAGGGCGGGATGACGAACAGTGAAGCGATGAGCTTCGAGTTGTTGTCGCATCCACTTTTTTTCTCTCCGAACCTTGCACACTCTGGTTAGTGGTTGCCACCTCTTCCCCAACATAAGAAAATTAGCAGCGGCAACCTCGCTAACAGCAGGGAGACGAAATCAGCCGTCTTGGACGTGCAGGATGGGTCCAAAACCCACTTGGTTATGGAGGCCTTGAGAGCTCTCGCGAAGCGCTGCGCGAAATGTGTTTGTCTTAACGGTGTTTATTTGAATAAATGAACTTTTTGGTCTAATGAGTCGATGCTGTATCTCTCTGCTCCTTCATGGTCGGGCCCGTAGCTTTCTGAACGCCCCTCGTACTGTCATCCTTTTATTTTGGCAAGCAGGTCTTTCTAACTATCGTTGTGTTTCCAGTCCTCGTTAGTTGTCGAACCCTTCAATTGGCGTGGGTCTTCAAAACCGTTCCTGGCCCCGCAGCCGTCTTTTTTAGTCGGCTTGGGCCCTCAAAGCTGTTCCTGTCCCCTTTCAGCACAGCCGTCCTTTTAAGTCGATGTGGGCCTCTTTCAGAATGGCGTGCATTCCTCCGACACTATTGCCTATACCAGTATAACGCCTTTTGAGGCGAGTAACGGAGCGAGCGAGAGGGTGAGCCTTGCACGTGCGAAATTTCGAGGGGATACCTCCAACTGACTTGTGCACGGCACCCTACTAACCGGCCTCTAGCGATGTGCCAAATTTGAGCACAATCGGCCCAGCCGTTCTCGAGATCTGGAAGCGGCAACCCGCACGTGCGCACGTGCAAAATGAGTCCCAACTGACTTGCGCACGGCACCCTACTAACTGGTCCCTAACCGTGTACCAAGTTTGAGCGCCATCGGTCCAGCCGTTCTCGAGATCTGGAAACGACCCCTGCACGTGCGCACGTGCAGCAGCACCCCAACTCTGGCACATGAATATGCAGTGCCTAGTGGGTGCCTACCTACATGCCAACTTTCAGCGCAATCGGCCAAGTAGTTACCGAGATATTGCAACAATTACAAAACTGACACCTCTTCGTTTGGCACGTGGCACGTGCATAAGGGGTCACCCACATGCATCGGGAATAGTCCAATACTTGGTAGAAGGAATGAAGCTACCCTACAAAAATTATCGCATGTAAATCGGTCAAGTGGTTGCTGAGATATAAGCCTCGCAAAAGCGTCCGCACGGCCGGCCGGCCGCTCATACTCAGAAATTTCCGTTAATCTAAGGAAAGACTCCGCTCGCTTCGCTCGCTCCGTAATAACTGCACGTTTTGTGCATGGCGTCCGGTGTGGACCCAGATTTCCAAAGTTTTTTGTGTTTTTTTTTTTAGATTTCGGTTAGTCTTGTCAATGACCAGGGCGAAAAATAAGTGGCCGAAATCCGATGAGAAAGGCAGATTTGGGGGTACCCTACCTTGTAAGCCCCGTCATATATGGCCAGCCGCCGCCTTTGGGCACTACCAATCATTTTCGGAAAACGACACCCCTGCTCACTGCTACTATATTGCTTCCATATTATGCTGTGGAAAGCTTTACTTCACCAAGTGGCTAAAAACCTCCATCAAGGTATATTTTCTTAGCAATTTTTCTGGCGTTTTGGGGGGGCCAAACAGGCCACTTTAGGCCTTTGGGGGGGGCATGGCCCCCGTGGCCCCCCCTGGATCCGCCAGTGCATGTTTATGCAGCCAGAAGGTATGATGAAGGTATGTAGTATGATGTTGATAGGCTTAGACTTAGCAGATGTTGCGAAACAAGAAAGCGCCCTGGAGAGCCCCCTCCCTCCCAGTTAAGTACAGTCGAAGGACTCGCTTGTAAAAATCGTACGGTTGCGGAGCTGTTCTGATTCACCCCTGAAGCGTCCGGAACACCCCGGATCTCGGTCTTGCTGCAATAGTTTGACCCTATTCCGGCACTAGCCGACCCGACAGACGGGTGTCAGTGTCACAGGCACATCTATTGCGCCTTGCGGTGCTCCGAGGTCACGTGTCCTTTCCTGGGGGCGAATGACGCACCGCGCGGCGGCCAGGTATATATCGGAAGGTCACCGGCGGCGTCTTCAGTCGATAATCTAGTCGGTGGTCAGCAACATGAAGCCGGTGAGAGAATGCACGTCCGATCATATACCACAGTGCTGTGCAACAAGACTGTGCTCAGTGTTCAGCCGTTTGGTCCAATTAGCTTGTATTACCTGGTGTTTGACTTTATTGCTTTTTTGTTGATTGATACATTATTTGAGTTGTATAATTTCTGTGTTTATTCGGTCCTTATAGTTTACTGTGTTTTGTGTGCGTGTGTGGGTGTTGAAATGGGGAGGGGACTTCCGCAGTTACTGTTAAATGGCTGAGGAGTATTTACTGGGAATGATGTGGCGTGCTTTAAGCATATTATATTTATTCTTATAAAAGTCAGAGCTATTAAAAAAGCTTGCACAACTTTGATAAGCTACGCCAGCTTTCTTCCGAATTATAAATTCTATCGTGTGTTTTTTTGTGTTTTTTTTCTGCTGCTGAGCTGGTTATGAAGCATTTGGGCCAGCCTATTGGATTGTCTCTATAACTACATATGTACATTGCCAAGAAATGCGATTCACGGGTGTCACTTCTATGGAAAATCACTGTCATCAGTGACCGCGGCTACTTTTGGTTTCAGTTTGTGACGCTGTGCCTTCTGGCGGCGCTAGTGGCGGTGGTGACCTGCCGACCTGAACAGCAGGCAGCCGCCGAGTTTACACCGGATGCCGACCAGCCGGTGGCCTCTGAAGCCGGAGATTTGAAGGGTTCTGAAACTGGGTAGGTCACAAACATAGGCTAAAAGAGCTTGATTTACTGGTTGATCAGTATATTAGAAACTTGTTTATCAAAAGTAGACACTCGCGATTAAGAGTTTAAGACATGCACTATGGCAAAAATAATCAACTTTAATGCAATTTCCTAGATAGGAACCAAAACTTAGTGGCGGTAACCTTTTAGTTCTCACTTTATATTCCCGCAATTTAATATTTTTTTTTCACATATGAAAATGCGAGTCCGGCAGATTTTACGGCGAGCCCTGACGACATCCCAACTTTTTCAGCATCTTCGGTCGCCTGCTCGGGGGCCTCCTGGGTCGCGGCCGTTACGGTCGAAGACACGGATACGGCGGTTACTTCGGGGGATACCCGTACGGCTCGGGATATGGATACGGACACCGCGGATACGGATACGGATACCCTGGATATGGACATGGGCTTGGATACGGTCTTGGCAATGGATATGGATACGGATACCCGTATTACGGATAATATTTGACAATCTGTGTACACTGTTCAACCTCGCACTGGGAACGTGCTGCGCTGCTGTTCTGGCGTCACGTGGCGAAACCGAATGAATGCCTTGCGATGGATTTTTGCTCAAATGTGCACGGTTCGGATCGACTCATTTTGATGTGTAGACTTAGTTTTGTTCTAGTCGGGTGCTTGAAATACATTCATTTTCACAAATGTGAGCATTGTCTTTAGCAGGATAGGATCCAAAATACTTTGGATGTAAATGTGTACTTGGCACTTTAAAGTTGAAACGCGATTTTCTCTTTCATTCTTATTTCTTGGATCCACAGGTAATGTTGATAAAGGCTAATCGGATCAAGCGCTACTGTGTATAGCAACGAGCAATCAATGAACAGGCATACAGTTTGCTACATTAATGCCTACATACGGAGGTGCGGTCGCTGCGCTAAAAAAAGCGCTTGTAATACGCATTTAGTTCCTAAGGAAGGTGCTCTACCTTTAGGAGCATTTTAGTCATAAACCACGACTTGAAAGTGTTGCGTGAACATGCAACAATTGCGAATCCATCGAAAATTCGCTTTAAAGGCTGATCTCACATATGTACTTCGATAATAATAACGATGGCCCAAATTCTTTTTTAATTTCTTATCTTCTACATTTCGAACACAAAATCAATTCCGGCAAGTTTATTTGCACAAGTCATGAATCACTGACTAGTAGTTGAGAAGAGAAAGATGTAGGCGTACCTGAGTTAACCCGCGCCCCGTTGGGCTCTGCCGAGCAACGCGCCCCGTTGGGGGGGGGGGGGCATTTTGGCCCCCCCTAAGATCTCGAGAACCACGCAACCTAGCGACAAGCGGCAAACGGTGTTGGATAGCCCTATCAGGGAACTACCTTGTGACCCAATTTTATTGACCTAGGTCAAACCGATGACGTCACAGGTCAGGCCAAAGGTCCAATTTTCACCGTTTATAGGCATTTCAAGAAATGCGTTGTAAAATCGAGTAAAATGCATTTCATTGAAAATCATCGATGGGGAAATGTTCTTCAAACACATGTTTTGCTATTTGAGGTCACTGATACCAGGTCAGGTCACAGAGGTCAGGTCACTGGGGGGTCACAATATGAAAGTGTCGTGTGCGGTGTGATACATGTTTTATGGTCCATTTTATATGACAAATGCGATTATGTGGATCAGACAGACTTTAGGGCCAGCTTAGGTCACGTTTTGGTCAAGGTCAGGTCAAGGTCAGGTCAAAGTCAGGTCAAATTAGGTCAAATTTTAAAGTTGATATTTTTGCATAAAATGGGTATCGAATCGATGCAACTCGTCACGGTGAGTTCAATGGTGGTCTTTGTTTTGCCGTACGTGGTCTAGAATCGCTAAAAATTGAGTTAAAAAATTTAACGTCATCATTTTTGAACAGTTTTTTCACTATAACTTGGCCAAAAAACGAAATATCGATCTGAAATTTGGTATGTATATAAAAGAGCGCAGGGACTATCACATATATTCCGGTTGTTTCGAAATTCGGAAATGTTTTGGATTTTTTATAGTTTTTCTAAAAAAATCAATTTGTGAATTTTGTAGGGTCAAAAACCCAAAATTTTGAAAATCCGAGATTGCAGTTTTTTAGCGCCGCTTTTTGTCTACCAGTCCATGTAAAGAACTTTGAAATTGCTTGATAACTGTAGATTTGGTGAGCGTTTCAAGATTGCATGTTTTTTGCTCATTTTTGCTCGAACATGACCTCAGTTTGACCTCAATAACTCCTGACTTAAGGTGACCTAAGACTTGAAATTTAGTGTGAAGGTGTCAAATTGATGCCCGGGAAGGTACTGAAAATTTGGTAAATTTGCTATTCAGGAAAAACCACAGGGGGGGGGGGCCAAAATGCCCCCCCCCAACGGGGCGAGGGTTTTAATAAATTCAAGCGACTGATGCCTGTATAGAGGCTGTCTTTTGGGGTATATAATAGCCTTTTCACGACGGGCTATCCGGCGAGTGCACCTAATTTGACCAATTCTGCACCTAATCTCTTTTTACAGCAAATATCTTTATTTTATGAATTTAACTATTTCAGTGTTTTAATCGATGATACTCTCTGATCATAATATGACAAAGCAGGCATATAAGCAATTAGTGCAACCCTAGCTGATAGCTACTAAGAGACACACTGAACCTGATTTAACCCTCGCCCGTAAACGGCGATCTGCCACCTTCGCCCATGCAGGGGGGGGGGGGGTTGGTGCGACCCCCCCCTTGGCGTTTGAAAACGGAGCGTCGTAGAGCTTAGCGGAAAAGACCAACGGATTGCTCTCGCCGAGATCTCGCGATTGGTGGTATATTTTTTGGTCCTAGGTCAACATTTGACCTACTTTTGACCGGTCAAAGGTCAAATTTTCGGAAAAATAGACTTTTTTCAACTTTCCGCGGCGATTGCGGCAAAACGGTGGGAGATATCGACTTGAAACCTTCACTATCGTGTTCCTTGATCAATTCTCTATCGTTTGGTATGTATTTCGTTTCCCTAGCTCTAAAAATGGCGCGTTGGGAGCGCCGGAAGTCGGCAAGGTCACAGTCGGCGGCAGAAATTCGAAAAATCAAGATTTAAATTTTTGAAATCTGATTGTATTTTTGGATTTGGAAGGTCCATTTGCTCCCTATAGAAGCTAATATTGCTGCATATTCCCATTGAGGTGACAAGAATTAGCAAAATAGTGGTTCGGGCGCTTTTCAAAAATAGTACCGGACGCTGTTCTTCTTGTGACGTCATAGCTCCGTGACCTGACCTGACCCGGTCAAGTTTCTTATACCATATGATAGCCAATACTTGCCCCAACATGCATGAGAAGTGTCATCACGATCCATCAACCGATGTCCGTACCACCGGCAGGAAACCTCGGGCATTGGCACTCAGTTTGTGAAAATCCGGCCGGAGGCTGTTCCCTTTGTGACGTCATAACTCCGTGACCTGACATGACCCGGTCAATTTTTTTTTTATCAAAAGATGCGCAAGGTTTGCCCCATAAGGTACCCAAAATTTGGCGACGCTGCGCGCCGCCGTTTTTGCACTATTTCCGAAAAACCTCAGGGGGGGGGGGTTGCACCAACCCCCCCCTACATGGGCGAGGGTTAACCAAATATGCACCTGATCTGCACCAGATGTGCACCAAATGTGTACCAGATGGCCGTCGTGAAAACGGCTAATGCGGTCCAAGAGGAGCGTTGCTACGGCTGATTTTATGTGAACCTTTGACAATAGACAGCATGACTTGCAGTTGCTCTCACGTAATGCCTAACTAATCCGATTGTCTTGAAAACCTCAAATATCGCATAACATGAATTGCTTGACAGCATCGCAACAATTCTGAGAATAACAAGTCTGCCATGGGGCACATAGCGTATGCATGACGTCGCCTATTTTGATGACACTCTTCCAATTTAATGCAACTTATACATCACAACGCAACACAAAATGCTTATAGACTGAACCTTCATGATCATTAACAGACACAAAACAACTACGAGTATGTAATATGTATCTTCCTGGCTCCTGCTACCAGGATGTTGATGCCACTACTTTGCGTTGACCGGGCTGATGTACCGATACAAGGCTATGGCTATTTTCTGAGCGTCCAATGACGTAGCACGCTCCCAACTATAAAACGGAAGGTCATCTTCCTCAGCGTCAGTCGCTAAGCCAGTGAGCAGAAATCAACATGAAATCGGTAAGTAGGATTGCACAATGGGTTTGTTAGTGACTACCGGGCTGCTGCGGCATTGCTTTGACTATTGCGGCGTGTTTTCCGTGTTACCTAGAGAGGACATTTTCACCTAACAATCAGCGACTTACATCAACAAAATAGCGCCAATAGTGCAACTTGATTAGCCAATGACTAAGGGTAGTCTCAAGTGGACTAGATATACGAGCAGGCGACCTGAGGGCATGCAATGTTTAAAATACCTTTACCTAACCCGCGCCCTGCTGGGGGGGTGTTTGAACACCCCCCTTGTGGTTTTTCGCGAATATCTCAAAAACGGCGGCGCGGAGCGCCGCCGTTTTTGGTACACCTTATCATACATCAATTCTACACATGTTGTGAAAATTTCAGACCAAGGTCATTCAAGGTCAGGTCACCAGGTCACTTGAAGTGACCTCACCTCATAACAAGTTTCAATGTCTGTCATAGCTACACCGAGTGACCGATCGCTTTGAAACTTTCAGCGATTGCTAAGAGCAATAGCATGTGCAAAATGTATATCTCAGAATTTTGATATCGATGACCTAAGGTCAGGTCAATTTTGCGACCTCCCCATTATAAGTCAATGGGAGAAAATTGAAATGCGCCTCTTTTGGACGAAAGACATTATAAACACTCCTAAACACCGAATTACAAGTGTTTTAGACACACTGAACATGAAAATGGTGTCTGTGACCCTTGTTTATGCCCTGAGGTCATCTTAGGTCACGAATGGTATCTAGCAGTTTTTCGCAAATAACTTTTGATAGAGGCATGCTAGAGCGATGAAAACGCCTTAGATGTGTTCAGCTCGACGATACGGATCGACTGATATGCAACATGACCCTTTCCGGTCAGGTCATGACCTTGACTTGAGGTCAAATTTTCAAGTTGACCTTTCAAGGTCAAGTTATAGTTCATTCGATGCGTCTTGACGAGAGGAACACGATGCCGGTAAAAGTAAGCTCGTACAAGGCTTGGGTCAAAAGTTATTGCAGAAAAACTGTTTCCGAAAAAATCGGCCATTTTTGCAGTTTTTGCCCCCTGCAGGCAAAACCGTTGACGCTAGGTCAAATCTGAGAGAATTACTCAGAAAGGGCGTTAATAGGGCTATCGAATGCGTTTTTCCGCGGCGCTGTAGCTCTATTGGTTCCCGAGTTATGCGTTGGCTTCTTGGAAATTTTCGACATTTTACCTGGAAATCGGCGAAATTTTGCCTTCAATGACCTCTGGTGACCTGACCTTTGACCTGAACAAAAAATTGACCGAAGTGATTTCGTCATTAATTTTGACGCTCTTTCGAACGCCGCTTTCCGCGTATCGCTACGTGGCCCAGGAGCTGAGTTACAAGGGGGGTGTTCAAACACCCCCCCCCCCCAGCAGGGCGTGGAAATCCAGGACCCCCAGCCGGGCGCGGGCTAACGCATGGGATGGTGATATAAGCAAAAAAACGTAATATGATCAAACGTTACGTATATGCCAGTTTATCAATAGTCACTGCGTATTTTATTTGTTTCTGTAGTAGTTATATCATGTAGGGAAGAGTGGGGAAAGATGCCCAGGGGTTTGTAATGTCATAAATTATTCGAAAATGGCAATCGGAAAGCAAAAACTTGGAGTTTCAACGGAAGAAGCCGACATCATTTTTTTTTTTCACAAAATGCCACACTTTTGCTTGAAATATTATAACTTTTTTCTTTGCTATTGATCATTTTCCTGAAGTAGTGAAAGGGGGCACCTTATCCCAGAGGGCGGGAAAGACGCCCCCTGGGGTTGGGTAAGATGCCCTTCCGCACTACAAGTGACAAAAATGGGCACGTGAATTGCCTAAGCGAATCAGTTCCATTCGAGCCTGCGGTAGACACTTAAAGGCCATCATAAGGGCCCTAAAAAACGTCATGAGGGCTTCATTCAGAGGTCATCGTGAGTGCCATCATAGTCCAACGCCGTCAAACAAGCCTCCGTGGTGGCGTTCGGAGACCGTTGTTGGGCCCTTATTAGGTCTTCATGAGACTTGAGGGCCCTCAAGACAATTGTATAGGGACCTCAGATGCCAGCGCGGCACGTGAGGCCAGCGTGGGAGCTCTCAAAGAGTGTTGTAAGGGGCTTCGGAGCCAATAATCGGGCCCACAGAGGCCGTCGTGAGGGCTCTTAGAGTCAGATGCTGCCCAAAAAGTCGGCGTATGGGCCAAGAGACCGATATGGCGAGCACCTGACCGTATTGTGCTCTCAATAGTCCCGAATCGGCTTTTGTCTCTCTTCACAAGAAGGTATGTACTAAATGATTCGACGAGTTCCTTGAAGGGCAGCCTACGGACTTGAACATAAATTTCCAGGTTTGATTTTTTGTTTTGCCGTTAGACGGGGTGGGGCGTCTTCTCACCCTGGGGATCTTACCCCACTCTCCTCTAAACATGGTGGGAGCTTACAATCTTTGAAGTTTTTCGGTACGCTTACTGATATTTTCTCTTTCACAGGACAACGTGAAATGAATGTTTCTGTAACATTGAATAGTTGTGATGCTATACGATTGAACGAAACGTATTTCCAATCGCAAGATGCGTCGTTGCATTTATTGCCTAACAGATATTATGTTCAACATCATCTATTGGTGATTACGGTGACTTTTGGTTTCAGTTTGTGACGCTGTGCCTTCTGGCGGCGCTAGTGGCGGCGGTGACCTGCCGACCCGAACAGCAGGCAGCCGCAGAGGTCATCAAATCAGACGCTGACCAGCCTGTGGCCTCCAAAGAGGGGGACCTGGAGGGCTCTGAAAGCTTGTGAGTTGTAATGAACGACAAATAAAGCGACTGCTGACTACATCTTTTAAAAGGCGTACATACCCGTCCCCTTTCCTGACTACTTTTTATGGTACACCTTGATTCGGCTCACGCACTACATAAATTTATAGCACAGAGCCTCTTTACTTAGACTTTATTAAACCTTTTTTAAATTCCTGAAGAGATACATATTACCTACATACCCCAAAAGTAGAAAATTATTTTTGAAAAAAAAAAAAACCTGTTGCTTGCCAATGGACTTAATTTCTTTGACTATACCAGTTTCCATAAATATAATGTGTTGCCAGATGCCAAAAATCTGCATTTTTCGCTCACGATGCTGACTTGAACCATCTCTACCACAGATTGCTCGGACGTCTTTTGGGAGGCGGCCTCCTGAGGGGAGGAATCGGATACGGCGGTCTCTACGGCCGCTATCCGTACGGAGTATATCCGTATTACGGATATCCGTTTGGAGGATTCCCTTACGGAGGATTGCCCTACGGAGGATATCCGTACGGGGTGGGGCCCTACGGATTTGTTGGATAATATCCGTGCTTCTGATCCTTTGTGTCTCTTCTGTGTGTATACCCATGCTAATTCTTCTTCCGTGCCGAGGAGATGATGAAACAAATAAACGAAAGTGTAATGCTACTTATGAAAGTGTTTCAATCTTTTGCTAGTGGAAAAAGGGCTTTAATATTACAGACACATAGGTACCATCATCAAGCAAATTGTAGGGAATTTGCTCAGTCACATTCGTTTAGAGGCCATGAACTACTCAAGTTGACCTAATTACCTGACATAAAAGACGCAGTTTAGGCATAGATATTGATGCATGTAAAATTTGTGCATTATCATCAATACCAAATAAAGAGGCGATTTTACTTGCACACGGAAAACTGGCTAAAAATGGAGAGTGAGGCCACGTCTTCACTTCTTACCAACTCTGCTCCCAACCAACTGACCAACTCTTCGAAATGAGTTTAACAGATTTAAGTGTCTCTTCATATCCATAACGGGTGTGCACCGGTATGCACTTAGTTTCTGGACAAAGGATCGATTAACCTGGCAGGCGGTGGGCCTACCAGCCACCTTCTGCGCGGTGGGGGGGGGGGGGGGGGCATTTTTTGACCCCCCCGTATCTCCGAAACTACTGAAGGGATCCGGAAAATGCAAACGGCGTTCGATAGCCCTGTCAAATTTGTCAAGGGAAACCAAATTTCATTGACCTCGGGGTCACCGATAACGTCACAGGTCAGGTCAAAGATAAAATGTTTCACCGTTCACGGGGCTTCTAGGGAAAGCGCCATAACACCAAGTAAAACGCATTTTGTCGAAAATCAGCGATAAGGCGTCATTTGTCTAGTACATATGTTGCTATTAGAGGTCACTGGTCATACCAGGTCAGGTCACAGGTCAGGTCACTAAAGGTCACCAAGGTTCACCACATGAGCCCAACTTTACTAAGGTTATGCGATGCATGTTTTATGGCCAGTTTTTCATTTCCAACTCAATGGTGTTGGTTATAAGACCATCAGGTACAGTTTAGGTCACTTTCTGGTGGAGGTCAGGTCAAGGTCAGGTCAAAAAAGGTCAAATTTCAAAGTTGATATTTTTGCATAAAATGGGTATCGATTCGATGCAGCTCGTCACGGGGAGTCTAATGGTGGTCTTTGTGTTGTGCTACGAGATCTAGAATTGCTAAAAATTGAGTAAGAAAATTTGACGTCATCAATTTTGAACAGTTTTTTCGCTATAACTTGGCCAAAAAAGAGGTATCGATCTCAAATTTAGTATGTAGATAGAAGGCGGTAGGGACTATCACACATATTCCGGTTTTCTCGAAATTCAAAAAACTTTTTGAAATTTTTGGCTATTATATTAAAAAAAATATATTTTTTGAATTTTGGGGGCCAAAATCCAAAAAATTCGAAAAACCAAAATAACAGTTTTGTAGCCCTTTTGATTTCACACCTTTTATGTCTGAAGCATTTTTCCGTATCTCTAAAGCTGTAGGCCTGACAGCTCTTCCCGCGAAATCTTTTTTTTGGTCGAAAATGGCAAAAATGACGTCACTCTGACGTCATTAACGGCCAACCTATCATAGCCTTTGGAAAAAATTTTGGTCACCATGTGCGCTAGCTGCTCCCGGGAGGGCACTGAAAGTTTGGTGACGATCGGCGCAGCGGTTCTCGAGATATATTGAAAAAAAACTAAAGGGGGGGGGGGGCAAAAAATGCCCCCCACCGCCTGGAAGGTTAATACAAGCGAGGGGGTGAAGCGAGTGAAGCGAAGTCTTACTTCGAATAACATAAATTTCTGAGTATGAGCGGCCGGGCGGCCGCATGGTCACGCTTCTCAAGGCTTATGTCTCAGCAACCAATAGACCGATTCACTTGCTGTATTTTTTAGGGTCGTTTCATTCCTTCTACCAAGTATTAGACTGCTCTGATAGATGTGGGCTATCCTAATGCACGTGCAACGTGCAAAATGAAGAGTTGTCACTTTTGTAACAAGAAAGCTATCTCGGCAACTACCGGGCCGATGGCGCTGAAACTATAGGCATCCACCGGGCAAGGCATTTATTTCCATGTGTCACTGTTTGGGTGCACTACTGCACGTGCACGTGCACTCGTGCAGGGGTCGCTTTCAGATCTCGAAAACGCGGCTAGGCCGATTACGCTCAAATTTGGGACACCGTAAGGACCGCCGATTTGGGTACCATGGAAAGTCAGTTGAAACCCAGTTTTCACGTACGCACGTGCAGGGTGACGCTTGCACGTCTCTGGGCCGATTTCCACTCAAAGGTGGCACACCGCTCGACACCGGTTAGTACGGTGCCGTGCAAACTGTACTTACAACTTACAAGCCAGTTGGAACTGGAAGTACACTCTCGCACCTCCGCGTGTCCAGGTTCACTCGCTCGCCCGCCCATTTGTCGCCCTCGAAGGGTGTCTTATGGTCCGTATCTCGTACTGTCGTAGCTATCATATACATAATACATACTTAAGCATAGTAAATGATTATTCAATAGACTATAAAGATCAACAGGGAACTGGAGAATAGAGAGAGCTAGAACTAGAGAACGAGATCAATAGAGGACACCCCTCCAAGTGTTTTTATTAGGAAGGGAGCTAATAGCTAACACGCGGCCCAAGGCTCCATATTGGGAGCACTACCGGAGGAAAGCATACGTGTCCTAGAGCACACTGCAGTCCACTGTACGCGTGGAGCTGAATAGCGCGCGGATGCCGTTTGTAAGCCGCAATGATAATTCTCTCGGCATGCCTGAACTGCGACCGGATGGGGACTCTGCAGGGGCTTGGTAAAGCAAGCATCGCACTAAGGAAGATTGTAAGTGCAGATTGGCGTCTGGTTCAAGTAAAAAAAAAAAAACGCTGCTTCCTGCCGCCATACATTGGCCCGAAGATGTTAATCAGAAGTGTGCCTCAGATCATGCAGACTGTCTGAGATTCGATACCGCCCTGCACTTTTATTAACCGTTAGCTCGTTTGTTGCTTGTGTAATATGTGTGCCAAATTTCATTGTAATCCAAGCTCAAAAACCGAAGTTCTAGCAGAAATTTGTGTGAAAACTAAGCGCACACACGCCATGCATAATACCCGGCACCTAACGTGCACGCCTTTGCTTGTTCGTGATCCTTGGATGAATCCCGTGTGCCCCTCGGTCAGCTTCCTCCACGACTGTCTGACAGGCGTATATTGCCCCTCCGTCAGCTGCCTCCGAGACTGCCTGACAGGCGTATATTGCCCCTCCGTCAGCTTCCTCCACGACTGTCTGACAGGCGCATATTGCCCATCGGTCATGGCTGCCTCCACGGCTGGCTGACAGGCGTGTATTACTGTATTGCCCCTCCGTCAGCTGCCTCCGCGACTGTCTGACAGGCGCATATTGCCCTGCCCCTCCGTCAGCTGCCTCCACGGCTGTCTGACAGGCGTATATTTCCCGGTGCCCCTCGGTCATGGCTGCCTCCACCGCTGGCTGACAGGCGTGTATTGCCCATCGGTCAGCTGCTTTAACGACTGTCTGATAGGCGTATATTGCCCCTCCGTCAGCTTCCTCCATCACTCTCTGACAGGCGTATATTGCCCCTCGGTCAGCTGCATACGAGACTGTCTGACAGCCTCCCAAACGTGTGATGACGTCATCGAGGCAATGAACGACGCGGATCTCTGCGAACCTGGAATGCCCGGCCCGCCGCCACAATTATATAACACCCAGTCAGATCAGATGCCTGAAAAATCAGCGACGTGCTCAACGATCTCTGGAAATTCAATGCCATCGTGTTTTGATCTGCACAGCTTCCGCTGTATTTTTGCTGATTTTGGCAATTTTCTGAGGTTAAGGTATCAATCATGGAGTTCTGCAAAGTGTGACGCGTTAACTTTCTTGGAAATGTGCCAATTTGTTTCACTAACCTCCTACGCTGATGTGATGACCTTCAGAAAACATTCAATGGTGATAAAATGCACGCCTACGGGATTGGCATTGATTCACTAAATGGTCGAAGAACCCTTCCTCCATCCCCTGAGGGATAGGAGATTTAACCTTAATCTGGGACACACTCATAGACCGGTATGGCAAGCATTCTGAACGACCCGAGGTCATTTGGAATTTTCCGGGGCCTGAATGACGTATCCCGGAGGCTACCTATAAAACGGAGGATGTGCTCGGTAGCATCAGTCGCTGATTGAGCGAGAAGTGATCAACATGAAAACGGTGAGGGTGAACGACTGTGTTTGGGATTCGAGTGATTGCTGGTGTGGCTTAACAGACTGCGAATGGTGCGCTTATTATATATAGTTTGAGTCGCGCCCTTTTATACGCGAAAGTTATAAATCTGACGGAAGGAGCAATTCGATGAATATCGACGAAACTTTTTGGGGCGAGCATCGCTGTTTCATTCTGTTCCACTTCCGGTCGTGTAAGGGTCCCTGCACCGAAAACTTCGTGCTGATCTTAAGCCTTTCGTTGTTGTTGTCGTTTATGGGCTTAAGGGCAGCTTTTCTTTTTGCCTGCTCAATTTTTACCGAGCTAATGAAAGCGTCAATTATTCATCCCACCAAGTCCCATAGGTGATTAATGTATTTTGCAATACTTTTCGGTTTAGTGAAGCCCTTTCAGGATCATGTAACTAGAGTAGGTATAAGTGTATATAAAGGGGAGATGGGGGGAGGGTAGAAACAGAAAATTGGACTGATTCCAACCACCGACTGAGGCGCAAAGTAGCTGTAGGTACCTTTTTGGATGGGATAATATCCCGGTGAGTCAGCTCACAACTTCCAGGTATTCGGGGTCTAACTGTATTACGCAATGAATAGGAATTAAGATCTAGCAACAAGGCAAGGCGACATCGACGAAAGATTCCCACAGGTTGGATTAAAAGCATCTTCCGGAGTCATGTGTGCACTGTGGGTGGACCGCGGTTACTTTTGGTTTCAGTTTGTGACGCTGTGCCTTCTGGCGGCGCTAGTGGCGGTGGTGACCTGCCGACCTGAACAGCAGGCAGCCGCCGAGCTCACGCCGGATGCTGGCCAGCCTGTGGCCGAAGCTGGAGACCTGCAGGGCGCTGAAACTGGGTAAGTTTCTAAAACGTTCAGCCTACTCATACTCATAATAAAGCCAGACAGCCAGATAGCCGTTCGTGAAAACAGCTATTATCCACTAGCAAATGACTTTGAGAAGATTTATGTAGATCGGCCAGAAGAGAAACATCCCATCCAATCCCATTGCAATGCCATCTATATGTACATATGCAGACTAACTAGTCCAATGTGAGAAAAAAAACTAAAAACTTGCACGCTGATTTAATCTTCTACAGCTGCATATTCATAGCAGCTTTACAGCAGTATTGTTACATTTTGTTTGCAACCAAGGGAACTTCAGTGCCTGTTTTACAGATTAGCTGACACCCTTCATGTGCTTTTTCCGCAGTATTTTCGGCCAAGTTCTGGGGAGTCTGCTCGGCGGAGGTCTTGGTCGCGGACTGGGAGGAGGTGGTCTTGGCCGCGGACTAGGAGGAGGTCTCGGCCGCGGACTGGGAGGAGGTCTTGGCCGCGGACTGGGAGGTCTCGGTGGTCTCGGACGCGGATTGGGCACTGGAGCACTCGTTGGACGTTAATTTCCGTATTTTTTTTGCTTTGTTTTGAACATTTCGTTTAGTGCACTCACTGCCTTATCCATGCAGACGGCTAATAGAGGGCTTTTTGATGGACGTGAAACTTAGAAATATGTTGCCAGAGACGAGCTTGTTGTGGTTTCAGGAAAATGTCGAATTCTGTGAATTTTTCGAACAAAATAAATTGCAGCGTAATGTCTAAATATTTACGGAATGTTGCCGAGCACCACTCCACTAGCGGAAGCCTTGGTAAAGTTTGCACTTTTTTCTGCGAGCTGATCTTTTTTTTAAACTACGAAACGTCAGGATATTTTATCCACAGCATAAGTCACCATGCAAGTATACTGTACGCTGTGCGCATACATATTACATATTTTCGAGACGTGTTGTCGCGAACATCTTCTAGGTATATGATCAGTGTGTCCCTCGATATAGACTACATTGCATAAAACTGTCAATTCATCTGGACACAAGCTATTAGTTAACCCATAGCCAGCCCACAGCCTGTCCATAAAGCGAAGGACCAAGGGGTTTGGTACCAGCCTATGGAGATTGGCTCCTATATGCGCGTAAAAACACCACGTATGTACATGGATTGTGGAGAATCTCGCCGATGTGCAAATTTTGTGTCTTTAGGTCAATATTTAAGGGGCTTTGCAGTATAATGACCTAAAAGGTTCTGCTGGAACGCGTCAACTGTTTTCGCGTATGACTTTTGTTCCAGCAAACGCAGAACAAATATTAAAGCACCAGCGAGCTCAGCGTGTCCATGTCAATCAAATGCAAACTCTTCTTTACTAGCTTAGGTGAATTTTATAGTTCACCTAAAGTTCAGCGAACTTAAGAGTTCTTACGTTTTTAACTCTCGCGGGCCGGGGGCGAGGGTTCTCTCCCCTGGACGAATATTTGCGATAGCTCCCGAACGCCTAGAGATTGGAAGTCGAAAGTTTCACTACCCTTTTCTCCATTAATTTGACATCCTCTGGAGTACAAATATGAAACTAGCCCTTTGATGACGTCGCAGGGTAATAAAGTTATAGATAACTACTAAAAATATAATTTTAGAGATAAATACAAAATATCAACAAGGAAGTGTAGCGTATGACCAAGAGAAACCAAAAGCCTTGACCTGAGGTCACAGCTCGGGTCAAAGACCCGAGCTGAGCTATCAGTTTTCTTTTCGCAAATATCTTCAACAAAAATGGCGCTAGAGCAAGATGAAGATACCAACGCATTCGTCCTGTCATATGTCGAATGCCATATGCATATTTTGCTTGAAAATGCTCAATTTTCATGTGAACCTGAGATGACCTGCAATGACCTTTGGATGATTTTGACGCATGATAGGTCTTATTTGATGTATTCACAGTCGCTGATCACGAATGTGGCAACCTTGCTGATGTTAAACATTCATTTAGAAGCTACAGAAAGGGAAAATGGAAGAATTATAACGGCTGCCTTATATTCGTAAATTACAGGACAGATATATTACAAACAAAGTAACCGGTACTTATGCACCACAAATAGGAAAACAAATATACACAAATATCTATAGCTAAGGCTGAGCTTCGTGACTTAGCTTCTAGCAGGGATATTCTCACATAACCTTAACCTTGGGGCAGTCTTGAATCGTTACATGAACCACATATAGGGACCTGATGAGCATGAAAATAGTTCAAAGGTTTTAGGAATTCTTTAGGATACAAAGTTTATAACAAAACAAAGTTTGAGGTGAATTTCAAACATGTCTTTGACCTTGACCTTGAACTTTAATCATGTAATCGGATTTCTCAGAACGTCTTCTTTTATTGCCATCCAGTTTTGCCCGATAATCGTATACATCCTACCATCCTCTGAACCACAAAGCTTGAGATCACCACACATGTGCCGGTTTTGACTTTAACCTTGACCTATGATACTGAAAATTGAAGTGGGATCAGTAATTTTAGATACTTTAGAATCATTTGTGGAGACCATTCGTTTGGCACTGCTAATTGTCCTAATTTATTTATCTATGGAGTTAGACAGGGAGTAAAAAACGTCTCCACCCCTTGGTTGCGGTAAGTATAGTTAGTATTTAAATGTCTACCCCCATCCTTTACACACGTAAACAAGCGTCTGATGTGGCACCCCCTCACCCCCCCCTCCCTCCACCTGGGCGAAGGTTGATAGACAATGTTATTAGTGTACGATAATTCGATAAATCAATTATATAGGCAGCAATTGCTACTGAAGCTAAAAACCTACCCAAGAACAACTCTGAACTACTTTGATCAATCTACGCCAACTGTGACCACACATTTGCCAAATGCCGTCGCGAAAACAGCTATTTACCGGCAAAGGCAGCACATGGAAATTTCATAGCTTGACAAATCACTGACCTTACATAATACATAATCTCCTAGCAAAAAATTGCACCCGTAAGCACTTACTGCTGTCATCTCAGATATCTCAGCCGCTACGAACACCAATCCTCGATAGAAATATTATTTTACAATGCTGCGGTTTGCAGCGCTTATCTATCCCTGTCTCAAATACACCTTAATCACGATTGATAAGAAGCTGACCTAGTTTTGAACCACGACGTAAGAACCACGTATAAAGCGGTGTGCAGAAGGTCTCACTGACCAGTTGTTCAGCATATGTGACACACATCACATCGAACATGAAATCGGTAAGCTGCCAAGATTCTAGAAGCGTGAGAGGAGTTTTTCGTTGGTAGGGCTTCCTTTTTTAAATGGAACAGCTAAAACATGTATTTACTACTTAGGTGACGTAATAAAGCCACATTACGACCGGGTGATTAGTTAGGACGTTGTCATTCCGCATGTTTGTTGTCTTAGTAATGAGCCAAAATCGTATCACTGTAGTCTATGACAAACCTCCTAAGAGCTATTTACATATATGTTAGTTATATTGTTTACAATGGTGCAGTCATAACGCGGCTGCACCAGTGACATCTATGTGTGATTTATGTAACTTTCGCTACAGTTTTTAGCCGCGTGTGCTGTGCTGATGGTGCTGGCGACACTGCTGAGCTGTTCGGCCGCTACGGTTAGAGGCCTTCTTCATCCGTCAGCCGACTTAGCGGAACAATCGGAAGGAGCTGATCTGGAGGCTGCCGAGTCCCGCGGGTTAGTTCTAGCCTAGGTGGACGTGAGGATTTTTTTGTAAATCAATCATAAAATTAGTCCACTTTTAATGCTGGATAAATGATGATTTATTTAAGAGCCATTGATTCAGTTACAAATGCAGTAAAATGCTTCTAGGCAAATCCAATGTATCTTTTTATATAAATCGGCACATACAGCGATGCACCATGATAATGCGTTTTCTTTTTATTTCAGATTCTTCCGGAACTTCTTCGACCGCGTTTTAGGTGGTCAGGGTATCCTGGGTGGCGGCCAAAGACCGTTCTTAGGAGACGACGGTGGATTTAGAAGACAAGGAGGAATATTGGGAGGAAGGAGAGAGGGATTGCCTGGAGGAAGACCAGGAGGAGTGACAAGGGATAGAGTGGGAGGAGTGAGAGAGGGAGGAGTGAGAGAGGGAGGAGTGAGAGAGGGAGGACTGAGGGGAGTGCCAGGGGGAGGAGCGGGAGGAGCGCCAGGGGGAGGAGTGGGAAGTGTAGCAGGGGGAAGATTTGGAGGTGTAGGAGGAGGAAGATTCGGGGAAGGCTTTAGGAGGAGACAGGAGCCATTGTTTGGTGGCTTCCTTGGTCGTTTAGGGGCGTGGCTCGGGTAATGTTTCCGAGAAACATTGAACGGAGATATGACATTGTATGTACAATTGATGATGCAGTGCCTATTTGATTGGCTCTGAAGCAGCGTTACAGTTGCAGCCAGAGTGTTTGTTATTTGTTACGCTTGAAGGCTGAAGCTACTTGAGGTGACATAATAAAAAACTTATCTTATTTGAATACAACGCAAAACACGATTAGGCGAATATCTAATGCATGTTAATTGAATATATTTATACAAGGCTTATGCAACACGTTCAAGTTATAGGTACCTAATGCATATTAATTGAATATATTTACAAGGCTTATGCAACACGTTCAAGTTATAGGCATAACCGAATCAAAAGTACAAACTCCAACATCTCCCCTGCATCATCAAGCCTGCCGATTTCTCGGGATGTCCAGGCTTAGCTGGGGGGGGGGGGGGTGCCTGATCTCACCAAACCAGTAGCTCAGCTTCAAGGTCTCCTTGCATCAGGATGTCACAGAAAACCGCATCGCGTCCCCAAATCCGGTGGAGACCAGTTTTGAGCGAGGCAGTCATGGCCAGTACCAAGAACGAGTTATGAGTTATCAGGTACAAATCTATGCACTTACGCACGTATTTACGCACTAAGCCGCAACTTCAGACCGGAACTGAGAAACTGGTGTAAGGGGGATTCTTGATCAGCTTAACGGCATTTCTGCGCAGTCAGGCTAAACCAGCGAGCTGGTCTAGCCGATCATTGCAGGATGTTCAGCCCGGCAAGTTCCTTTGATTGGGTCACTGAACTGCGGGGCTGACAACTCGACAGCTCAGCTTGGCTCAACAGAGAAGAATGTTCTGATGAGGGTGCTAAGTTTTCATTATTGTAGAATGTAGTTGGACAAGAAACCGATCAATTCATCATATATTCAACGCCAGAATGAATCAGGTGCATGCAGTATCAGACAGTAATCGCCACGCCATGTGTGGATCGCCCATGATCGTCATTCGTCAACACATCTGCATGCTTTTGAAAGGGAAGCCATACATCGCAATTCGCAACAGTGCGTAGCTGCTCCAACTTGGGACATTGATAACCCTCACCGGCCGAAGGGGAGGCGGGCGTTGCCCCCAATAGGATTTTTCCATGATAGCTCGCATTACGCCGGTCATAGAGAGCTGAAACTTTGCATAACTGATCTTTGATTCAAACCGGAGCTGTTGACATAAACCGCAGTTACAGGCTGTGTCTGTCAGGTCACTAACCTATGACGTCATAAATAAACCTTTGCACGGTCCTGAATTGTCGCAACTCCGCAATTCGCCCTCGTCCCTCAGTGCCAGAGGAACTTCCACAGGGAGACGAAACTCACAGGACCTAGTATTCTCGAGAAGTCTCGCAACTTGTATATCTCTGATTAGTTCTAAAGACTAAAGAGTCACCTGATGTCCGGTCGGTCACGTGACTTCCACCGACTCCCAACTCCAACTCCCCACAACACACGCACCACACCATGACCGCCCTGCCATAACGCTCGCCCGCACATGGGGGGGGGGGGGGCTAGGTTGCCACCCCCAGGTATATTTCTGTTCTGCACTAAACACGTTCAAAGCTAGAAGCCTGATTTTTCGTATAGCTGCTCCTCTATCCATTCTCAGCGTCCACTGAAAATTTCAAGTTCCTGTGGGCCTGTGGCATTGGGTTTTGGAGATATGACATTGTTTTTTTTTTCAGGTCATGTCATGACCCAAATGACCAAAACTCAATATCTTGCGTTACTTATGGGTCTTGTGAGCTTTTGACACCTTGATTTCGGTATGTTTTTGCTAGTTTTTACCTCCCACCTATCATGAAACATGCTATTCGACGATATGCAGATGTCAGGGTCAGGTCAAGGTCAACCTAGGTCATCTAAAAACATTGCATTTTAGGCTTGCTGAATTTACTTTTCGTTAAGTTTTTTGACTGCATTTTTGGTAAAAGCTTCTCAGATCATGATTTCATGTTATAGGGATTGAGCCGTCGAAGGACGCAAAATGGCCTGTGCCGGCGAGGGTTAAAATCGGGTACCAGTAGCTGCGTCTCGTATCGGTGCATACGTTCGTTTTTCTGCGAGACTTTAACTCCATTAGCGGCGAAACAGCAAGGGGGTTCGCACCCCCCCCCCTTGGCCGCGGCGTATGTAGTTAGAAAACCTAGGTTCGGCGAGGGCCGCAGGTGCTGACTGCTTGTCTATGCTTTCAGTGCTACTTGGCATAACACGAATGCAGGTTATCATGAACATGACAACTATTTTATGAAGACCGATTTCTATGTTTAACAATTCCTAAAGTTGCCTATTTCATTTCGCTTTATCTGCCTCCTTACATGATATAAGCATTATAAAAACTCACACATTTCCAGTCGATAGAACAAAAGTTCTTGAAAATCGCGCATGACTGGGTGGCATAGTATCGCATACCGATCAGCATAATAGGCCTTCTCACTATACCTTGGCACCAAACGCTCTGGTGTCAAGGTCGTCCAGACCGGATCGAATTGGCTCGATTTCACCATTTCATGTAGGCCAACCACAGCGTGTGCGCCTTGGAAGTGAGTCACGCTCGACACGGTGTTCAGGATGTGAGCAACTTTTGCGCAACGCTAGCCGGATGAGTGCTAATTCTTGAGTTCTCAAGGGTAAGCTTATCACGCACTTTCATTGCAAGTTAGATACAAAACATGAGAACAGGAAACGCGTGCAGACCATAACTTAAGCATACCGATGCTCAACTCCCGATCATAAATTGAGGAAATAAGGTGGGAGATGCATGCCATGGAGCTGCCACCAATCGAATGATACACATGACCTCCCTCGAACCACAACATCCCCTAATGGCTTTAACCTGCCATAGGTCAAAATCAAAGTTGCCCCTTCCGAAACAAATGTGCACCTTTCGACGCTCCCGAACAATTGCAGGCGTTTTGGCGCCAACTGTCAACTGCCAACTGCCAAGTGACCATTTTGACAAAATTATCCACCAAAAACCTGACAGTAAATTTAGATTACGTTAACTGACCTCAGAGGTCACAGACTGACCCGAGACTTACAAATTGGTGCTAACTGCTATTTTGTCACGCCTGTCTAACTAAATTCGAAGGGAAGGGGCAAGATCGTACATATTGTACCCCCTCGATCAAGCTATTGCCAAAAGGAAAAATGATAGCATCGTTATTAGTCATTTCACGACGGTTTATGTGGCAAATGCACCAAACTTGACAAAATCTACAACAAATCTCTTTTTAACAGATATCTTCACATGATGAGTTTATTTCAGTGTTTTAATCGAAAATAATGTCTGATAACCCGCGCCCCGTAGGGCTATCAGTGGACCCTGCCACCCGTAGCAGGGGGGGGGGGCGTTTCAGCCCCCCTAAGATCTCGGAAAGTTGCCGGTTGATTTTCAAAATTCAAACGGCGTTGGATAGCCCTACCGGAGAACTTGCGACCCAGTTTCATTGACCTCGGTCCAAGCGATTATGTCACAGGTCAGGTCAAATGTCTCATTTAAATCGAGCAAAAGCGATGTTGTTGAAAATCATCGATGGATAATTGTTTGCCAAACACATGTGTTGCTAGTTATTTGATGTCACTGATACCGGTTGGGATGAGTGGTGGCCCTAGAGCTTATTCTGCAAATCGCGCAACACGTCTTAGTCAAACGGGTTAAGGTTATGATAATAAGGTGGCCTAATCTCATTCCGCCACAGGTGATCTGGCCCGCCGAGCTCCTCCGTCAGTTTTGCTTGGATGGCAGCGGCGTTGTTGGAGGATGCTTCGCGCTGTTGAAATGCGAGGTGACCGTTAGAGCAATTCGCCTTGACCCTCGGGTAGATGTGCGATGTGCCTGTTTAGGAGCCCCTAATGAGCAGCATGTTATTCATTTATTTGACGTTCACGAAGATTGTGGGACATTTATGTCCATCAGAAATTCAGATAAAATCAGAAATTCTCTTCGATTGCCATTGAAATGCTGCATCGCTCTCGGCAGTTTTGACCTACCGCGGCCGTACATACTGGCATGAGGATATTTTCTAAGGAGTTCTCGAGTCGGAATAAACTTCACCTGCTGAACCATTCGCCGAGAAACGCCACATCGTGCTGCAACTCACGCCTCGTTCAAGTCGCATCCGGCCACCGCGCGCAGGCATTCAGCGACAAGGCGCATATATTCGCCCGTCTACCCATCGCTGTTCACGATTTCAAGATCACATTTGCATTTCCCACAGCTCACTCGTCAACGAGGGGTCAGCCAGAGGTGATTGATCGTCCAATAATCACAACAACAGCGCGGTAGATGGCGTCGAAGAGAGGTGTCAGAACTTTCCGGACACCCTGTTTGCAATTAAAATTTTGTTAAAAAAATTCACTCCTTGTTGGCTGACAGGGATATTTTCTTCCATTGTTAAGATTCTTATTGACGCAGATCGAAAATAAGTATCAGAAAACACGCCATCGTGTCCTCCGAAACATTTTTGCGTACTGCCTTCTGAGATTGCAGCACTTTATTGTGAATTTACTGCTTTGCACATCATAAAGTTGGAGTTACACTGCTCTCCTACACTGTTTTCATGACTGAACTGTAGCAACTACGGCAGATAACATCCCCCTACAACTCTGCCTATCTGCAGTGGTTTGAGCCTCGAACACCGATGTATCCGTTAGTAATAGTGAAACGTTACCACAAATGACGCAAACAGACACAGAAAGCATGACTGGCACCGTTCTTACCAGTCCTGCTCCTGTATCCGTACGGCTTTTCCAGGCACTGGTAAGACACCGCTACCTAATCCCGACGGGGGTATAAAGAAGGGAGCGCGTGTGACCGGACACAGTGTTCGCCAGGATCACACCGAAGGCATCATGAAGGCGGTGGGTATACCGGATTCTACGCAGTGTTGGTGTTGGGAGTGCAGAAGAACGAACTGAATCGGTGGGACCGCGTTCCCGTCCGTCAGTAAGGTTATCTAGAGAAATGCTCATATTTCCTGTGAGCTGAGGATCCCTGAGCTCAGCTAGAAATTGTAGTCGAAATATTGCATGGCTGTTTGGATCTTGGATATATTTGAGAACTTTTTAGGTGATTTCATCTGTATCGAGCTTATGTTCTCCGACCCATGTTGAGGCGTGGAAGGGTTAATAAGGTCTCTTTTTATTGAACTCCAAGCACAACTCATGGATGCTCAAAAATAACTTCGTTATCAAAATTATACCGATGCATCACGAGCTCGTTTGATCAGACAGTAGGGATTGAGACCTGCGTAAAGGCCTCTGCTTAGTAGTTAACCCGCGCCCCAGTGGCGGTCTCGGCCAACTTCGCCATAGTGAGGGGGGGGGGGGCATATGTTACCACCCACCTCTAACTCAAAAACTAAGAGGGCTAGAAAGACGCGGTAAAAAGCAGTCGATAGCTCTCAATACGTACGTTTGAAAGTATTTCGGTCATTTTTCACCTTAGAGCAATATTGGGGTCACCAGAGGTCATCAAAGGTCAAAATTTGCCAATTGTCATTATATTTTTCAGAAAACATGCCGCTATCTCAGGAACTATGGTAGCTAGAAAAACGCATTGAAAAGCAATCGATAGCTTTTGAACTCTTCTTTTGAAAAGGTTATAATCAATATTGTCCTCAGGTCAACGGTTTAGCCTCCAGAGGGCAAAAACTCCAAAAATAGCTGTTTTTACGAAAAGTGTTTTTCGACAATAACTTTCGACTACAAAAAGCCACGACATTTCTATTGCCAGAATCGTGTTCCCCTCACCGAGACGCGTCGAATGAACTATAATTTGACCTTGAAAGGTCAACTTAAAAATTTGACCTCAGGTCAAGGTCATGACCTGACCGGAAAAGGTCATGTTGCATATCAGTCGATGCGTCTCAACAAGACAAACACAATGAGACCATCCCCAGCGTTCTATCTCTTTCCAATCGCGAGTTATTGGCAAAAAACTGTTTGTAGCCTCAAATGACCTCGGATGACCTTTCTAGAGGCTATCAGCAAAAATGACACCTTGGTCATCACGAGTGGACTAAATCATTGTGATTCTGAAATATTTGGACTGTTCCTATGCGTACACACGGATCTAGAGGCATTTTCATTTTTCTCCATTGACTTGTAATGGAAAGGTCATGCCACTGACCTGACCTTAGGTCACGGATATAAAAAATCCGAGATATACAAATTGTAGGATCCCATAACAGCATGCAATCCACCAAGTTTAAAACCTTTCTGACAAACACTGCAGGCTGGACATGATTGCAAACTTTTTTTAAGACTTGGTCAGTCAACTTGACCTGGTGACCTGACCTGACATGACCTGGGGTCAAAAATTTCACACATTGTCCAAAATTGATGTACCAAAAGCTACCTCAAGCGGCGCGGCGCTACGCGCCGCGGTTTTTTATTCACACGCGAAAAACGCGACAGGGTGGTAACTGGTAACATATGCCCCCCCCCCCCCCACTGGGGCGAAGGTTAAGGCTCCAGCTCTACCAATCGGCTCATTCACATATTCCAGCGCACTGGATTTATTTATGACCTCCCCTCCCCCTACCCCCCCCCCCCGGCAGATCGCTATCCTGTGCGCGCTGGTGCTTCTGCTGGCCGTGGCCGACGCCACCAAGGGCAAGGGCTTCGGCGGCGGCGGCTACGGCTACGGGGGTGGCTACGCAGTGCATCACGTCTATCACCCTGTCTACCACTATCCGCGACCGATCTACTACGGAGGATACGGCCACGGCGGATACCACGGCGGATACCACGGCGGATACCATAGTGGATACCACAGCGGATATCATGGTGGGATTCACGGCGGCTACGCTGGGTCCTATGGCTACTAAACAGGCTGTGCTAGCATCATTGGCGTCTTATCGAAGGTAATGCAATGAAGTCCTTACCAGCGAGATCTCTTGCGGAGTCTCCAAGAGGAAAGAAGTGCTGCCATACCTGTGCCATATAATGTAATTGTAATTGTTTTATGACCGTTTTTTTGTGATGATACTGTTTTGTGTCCATGTCAATTTTGTGTGTCAAATATAACTGAGTTACCAAGGCTCAACTTAACCCGCGCCCCACTGGGGTCTGTGTATAACACGCCCTACTGGGGGGGGGGGGGGGGGCTATTCATAGCCCCCCCTCCTAACTCCGAAACTACTGGGCCGATCGTCAAAATTCAAACGGCGTCTGATAGCCCCGGAAGAACTGTCGAGCGAAACCTAATTTCATTGACCTCGAGGTCACCGATGACGTCACAGGTCAGGTCAAAGTAAAAATTATTAGCACTTTGGCTTGTTCACATTTTGGGCTCTGGCCGCCGTCTTACAAGTCAGATCAGGCTCATTTTTGGTTTCCGCACTCGTGAACAGATGCTCTAGATACCTTGAGGGTACCAAACTTGTACTTTGATTTTCAGGTCAGGGTCAGGTCATCACAGGTCACGAAAATATTATATCATGCGTCGGTCACGTGACACATGATTTATGGTCCATTTAGGCCATAGATTTCGAATTTGATGTCGTCTGTGTCATTCAAGGTCATTTTGAGTCGAAATTAGCTTAGGTCAGATCACTTTCAGGTCAAAAAAGGTCAAATTTTGAAGTTGAAATTTTTCAACAAAAAAGGTGTCTATTGGATGCAGTTTGAGCTCAGGAACACGATGGTGCCATTTATATTGGTGTACGATGCCAAATACGTACTGAAAAATTGATTTGAAAAATTAATAATTGTGAATTTTTTGCAATAATGCGTATAACTTGGCCATTTTTGAAGATATGTAGCTAAAACTTGCTAGAGTTAGTCATAATCATGCGTTCTGTCACATATATTCCGGTTTTTTCGAAAAGTCAAAAACTTTTTGAAAAAAATATAAAAATATAAATTTTGAATATTATTATACAAAAATTTTCGAAATTTTCAAAATTTTGAAAATCCGAGATAACAGTTTGATAGCGCGGTCAATTCTGAGTTCTTTCATGCAAAGAAATTGGATCTAGCTTAAAAACTGAGCTCTTGGGAGCGATTGCCGTGGTTCAATGTTTTGCGTCGAAATCGGACGAACATGACGTCACTCTGACGTCATTTCCGGCCGACCTATGGTAGCTACGAAGTTCAAATTTTGACACAAGGTGTCAAATTGATGCAGCCGAAGGTACTGAAAGTTTGGCGTCGATTCGTCAAGCGGTTTGGAAGTTATTGCAGAAAAACGGGAGGGGGGGCTATAAATAGCCCCCCCCCCAGTGGGGCGCGGGTTAATACGATTGGTTGAGATTTCCTCATATTTGATGCCACGTAATGAAGAACGTGGCACGGATCAAATACCGAAATACGTATAGTCGCATAGGTGCCCACCTCATTACCTATGTTGATGCCGGGTATTTTTTTTTTTTTAGTCGGACCTATCTGCAACGGGCTCTTGTCCAAATTATAGGAAAGAGCACCTGCTCCTCCCGCCGTCCTATTCCCCACACCAGGGCCTTCAAAATATCTTAATGCTTCAAACGCATTTATAGCTCTTGTCGAACTTATCAGTTTTCGAAATACTTATGGGTAAGAGAAACGACGTTGACATCAGGTCAAGATCATGGCTCAAAGCCCCTCAATTCAAGAACTTGGTTTTAGGAACATCTCATCCTCATTGATCAGCAAGCATACACCAGCCACCGATGTTCGCCGCACTCAGCGCCACCTAGCGGGTAAGACGAACACCAGTGTAAGACAAATCGACCGATGGCGACGCTGCCTGTGCTATCAAGTGCCGGTTTGCATAGCCTAGCCTTGCAAGGTGCTAATGCTTAGCACCAGCTTAGCTGGGGTTCCAGGTGGATGAGGGGGAGGGGGCCAGTCTATTGCTTCTTTTCAATCACTAACGACAGATGGGAGCAAAAGTTCGTCAGAAATGCTATGAGTTGTTCCTTCCTGTGTTTTTGATCAGATCGAAGGTAAAAGATGATTGATGGATGAGACCAGCGCCTTGGTGGGCATTTTAGTAAACATTGTCACAGTGGCGGTGGTGTGTGTGTCGGGGGGGGGGCGTAATTGGCCACACCCTAGGGGAAAGTGGGGTAAGACGGTCAGGGTAGGTAAGACGGGCACCCCTTCTGCAGACCAAACCAATAGCGCTACGAGCGAGAAAAATTAGGACCAGAATTGTCTTTCCCACTACACACCACCATTGAAGTTTGGTGATTTTGTGTTCAGTCGATAATCTTTTATTTTGATTTCTTTAAAACACTAATTTCATTGAAAACATCCATAATGTATTGTGCAAGTTTTTGTGTGCAGCACTATACAGCTAAAAACTCGCAATCACTTGTGGTACACTCATATGCCACCAGTGTTCATTTACCGCGGATTTGCTTTGTCTGCATCAAATTGTCCACAGAGAAAAATTGTGCTGAACTTCTTACATTGAGTTAGGGGTAAGACGGGCAACTATGAATCCAATGGGTCTGTAATGGTGAAAATATTTTTGTTGCTGTAGGAAAAAAAGAAGCATTTCTTATAAGAATATCTTCGATTCCGATACTCACAGACATGTTAGCAATATTCCTTCGGCACAGTTTATTCTCGAATGATGAATGTGAAAAACGGTTCTACATGACTTCTGATCTAGGGCCTATATACGAGCATACGCCTTCTGCACAAATCTTGTATACTGCCATTTCCGAGGCACTTGAGACCAACGAGCGACTGTATCAATGCAGCTAATTTCGGGCATTTGTTGCGAGCTGTACTGGTCGGTGAAAGAAGCTGGCCGTCTTGCCCTACCCATGTGACCGTCTTACCCCATGGGGTGGGGTAAGACGGGTTTTTGCAAGGTTTTGCAAAAATAGCTGCAGTTTATTTGTTGAATCAGGTCTAAGTCTCATCTTCTGGCAAATGGAAGTAAAATGTCTAAAAGAGGTTTTCACTCAGTTTCCCGTTTCTATGATGTTTCTAACCGGCCGAAAAATGGCTCCAAAGTTAAGGTGTCCGTCTTACCCCACTTTCCCCTATAACCCCCCCCCCCAAACACACACACCAAAAAAAAACTGAGAAGGCTATAAGTAACAAGACGCGAAAAAGCCATAGATAGCTCACTATCGATTTTTTTCAGAATCGTAAAGGTCATTTTTCGATTGCATCGCTGAGGTCACTAGAGGTCACCAAAGATAAAACTAATGCGAAAATTCCTCTTTTTGACAGCTGTAATACGTTGGCGTATATTTCGTAGGTAAACCAAAAGAGCTAGGGTCGTGGAAAAGCGCATTCAATAGGTATTTCAAAGGGTTTTGCTAACATTTCATCAGATTTGACCTGACATTAACCCGCGCCGGGTCGGTGCTCTGAGATTCAGCGCCGGGCCAGGTCACTCGCCTGGGGTGTCTGAACACCCCTCCCCCTTCTAACTCGGCTCCTGGGACACGTAGCGACACGCGGTAAGCGGCAATCGAAAGAACGTCCAAAATAAGGACGAAAACACTTCGGTCATTTTTTGGGTCAGGTCAAAGGTCAGGTCACCAGAGGTCACCAAAGGTAAAATGTTGACTATTTCAACATTTTGGAAACTGCCCACGGCTATCTCGGGAACCGATAGAGCTACAGCGCCGCGGAAAGCGCATTCGATAGCCCTTTTACAGACCTTTCTGAATATTGTTCTCAGATTTGACCTCAGGTAAACGTTTAGCCTCCAGAGGGCAAAAACTCCAAAAATAGCCGTTTTTTACGAAAAGCGTTTTTTTTTTTCAGCAATAACTTTTGACTCAAAAGAGCAATGACATTACTGTTGTCACCATTGTGTTCCTCTCGTCAAGACGCGTCGAATGAACTATAATTTGACCTTGAAAGGTCAACTTGAAAATTTGACCTCAGGTCAAGGTCTGACCTGACCGGAAAAGGTCATATTGCATATCAGTCGATCCGTAACGTCGAGCCGAACACATTTAAGGCGTTTTCAGCGCTCTAGCACGTATCTATCAGTAGTTATTAGCGAAAAACTGTTAGATTCTGTTCGTGACCTGAGATGACCTCGGGGACATAACGAGGGGTCACAGGTGCTATTTTCCGGTTCAGTGTGTCAATTTTACCTACATCTTGATGTTTGAGAGTGTCTAGAATAGCGTTCGTGCAAAACAGACGCTTTTCAATTTTCTCTCGTTGACTTATAATGGAGAGGCCGCAAAATTGACCTGACCTTAGGTCACCGATATCAAAATTCCGAGATATACATTTTATAGATGATGTTGCTCTTATCAATCGCTGAAAGTTTCAAGGCAATCGATCAATCGGTGTAGCTATGACGAGCATTCTTATTTTTTTGTCTGAGGTGAGGTCACTTGGCGTGACCTGGTGACCTGACCTAAGGTGACCTGGGTCTGAAATTTTCACAACGCGTGCGGAAAAGATGCACAAACAGGTGTGCCAAAAACGGCGGCGCTCCGCGCCGCCGTTTTTTGAGATATCTGCGAAAAACCGCAGGGGGGGGTGTTCAAACACCCCCCGGCCCGGCGCGGGTTAACGATTTGGCCAAAGAGGCAAAAAAAAAAAGATAGACGCATTTTGCCGAAATTGTTTTGACAAAACTTTTTGTAACAACAGTGGTGTCAAAAACCGTTTGAAATTCATTTACCATCATTCTTTATTTTGTCAAGATGCAACGAATGAACCAGAAAAGTTCAATTCAAAATTTGACCTCAGGTCAAGTTCATGCCTTGACTGGAAACGAGCACGATGCAAATCAGTCGATTCGTATTGATGACCTGAACACATTCCAGACCCGCCCGTTTCGAATCGATTGCTCTAGGTACTATGTCCCATCAAAAGTTATAACTTTTGATGGGACATACATAGTTTTTCGACCATAATTATGGTCGAAAAACTGCTGGTGACCTTTGATGACCTAACATGACCTTTTGAGTGATCGCTGGTCATCAGCTGCCCTTGTATCCCTATTCCTGGCGGGCTCCGCCGGGACAAGAAACTGGCGGGGGGGGGGGGGGAGGCCGATTCGGCCCCCCTTCAGATCTCAAAAACTACACATCGCAGCGACAAACGGCGAACGGCGTTTGATAGGTCGTTTAAAGATCTACAACTTTTACATGAAACATTTTCAGGTCAGGTCAATATTGAGGTCACCAGAGGTCATCACCGATAAAATGTTTTGGAATTAGTTACCTATATAACTTTTAAACTAAGAAACATAGAGACATAAAACCAATACATTTTTTGTTGCTCTCGCCGAGGCGATGCGAAATAAGTATGTGATGACCTTCACAGGTCAATTTAGAATTTGACCTGAGGTCAAGGTCAGGTCATTCATCAATGAGGTTGTGGGGTATGGTCATGCTGCATACCAAACGACGCGCCTTGACCAGGCGAGCAGTTTGGTACCACTTACAAGCCTTTAGCACCATCATGTCGTGATTTATTGACAGAAAAACGATTTATGACGTCACATGACCTCAGATGACCTTTGCCGGTGCCCCTGTCAATTAGCGGCACCAGGATCATCACCGATGAGATAATCTTCCATAATACTGAAAGAACTGGGTGGTTTTGACTCGTTTACACGAAGCAGGAGGCGTTTCAATATTTTCCCATAGGCTTGCAATGTAAAGGTCACGAGTCTGGCCTGACCTCAGGTCACAGATATGAAAATTCTGAGATATACAAATTGCACATACTGGTACGCTAACTAAAGCCTGAAGAGAAGAAATTGATCGGTCAAAAACTCTAGCTCTGGCGTGATTGCAAACTTTTCTGAGGTAGGGTCACCAAACCGCCTCTGGTGACCTGACCTGAGGTCAGATCAACTCAAAATTTTCAGAAATGTTGCATAAAAGCCTTTTAGAAAAAGTCAGAAAATTTGAGCTTCCTAGCTCAAAGCGTTTGGGAGATATAACCAAAAAACCTCAGGGGGGGGGGGGGCTCCTGAGGCCCCCCCGCCAGGAATAGGGGTATAGTCTCTCTTGAAAGTATCGCGACTCTGAGGGAAGGCGCCACCTGTCCCAGCCGCGGCTGAGCGGAAATGTTTGAGAGCCACTGGTAGCACTGACCGAAGCCTGACACGCGGAGGCAGCCAGCGCAGCGGGCCGGGCCGAGGGGAGTGGTTGCGGACTGCGGAGGGATAAGGGGAGGTGGCAGTCGCCGTCCGGAACTTTTGATGGCAGTAGGCATGTGGTCAACGGAAGCCACCCTACTCGCAGAGGATTAGTTGAGATTTACTTGATCGTAAAGTTAAGAATTTGACCCGTCATCTGCCACAGGTTTTTGGTAAAATCCGGAAACTCGTGCCCAAATTTGAAAAAACAAATCAGTTGCACCCGCTAACAGAAGGCATCACAAAAATTCTCTCTCTAGCCCATTCGCCAATTCGAAACTCAAACTCAAAACTCAAAACTAATATAAAGGTGGGATGGTCACTCAGTTTAATCTCACCCTTTTGACCTTTTTGTGTCATTTTACACATGCTCATAATCCGAAAAGATTCGTGGGAAATCTTGAAACGTTTAAACGCATGTATGTAATCTACACATTCATATCACATGTATTCAACACTAAAACGGTGATATCAGTGCCAAACAGTCACAGGTATTGTTCACAGTTCATGGTTCATATATCCAGCAATGAAATGAACGCAGTGAGCCGTATAAAAAATGTTTGCGATAATTTTCACATCTCCCAGCCGAAACAGCTTTTCAGCGCCATTCCGACTGACCCAGGTTGAGCAATAATTCATGCCGTGTCCGTGTCAATCTACTTCCAGTAGCCGTAGCCGCCGCCGTGGCTGATGCCGCCGTGACCGTAGCCATAGCCGCCGTGGCCGTATCCTCCGTAGTAGATCGGCTGCGGGTGGTAGTAGACAGGATGATAGACGTGGTGTACCGCGTAGCCACCCCCGTAGCCGCCGCCGCCGAAGCCCTTGCCCTTTGTGGCGTTGGCCACGGCCAGCAGAAGCACCAGCGCGCACAGGATAGCGATCTGCCGGAAAAGGGGAGCGAATGGTCAGCTATGAAAACCAAAGGTGTTAGAAGAGCCGAAAAAGAGTTCATGATAAATGCCTAGCATAACATAGCAGAAGACGGCCAATGAAGTTATGAGTAATGAGCGAATGAAGTAATTTCAGCAAATATGCATCTAAATCGATGCAATAACACCAAAAACGCTACACAATTTTACTTTTCCGATAAAACTTTCACTTCCAGTTATCAAATTAAGCACAACGCTGATCTCACAAAATGCTGCACAAGGTGGCTCCATTGTTTTCATTCGCACTGACACTGCGGCAACGCCCCTTCGCAGCCCTTCGCTAGTATAGAACTCTGTCCACCCCATCACTGCCGCGCCTTTCCAGCACTGTCTGTTACCCACCGCCCTCATGATGTGTTCTGAAGAGCTGCCGATGAGATACTATGCCAGTCGGTCGGACGGCCTACTCTTTATACTCACACCTGGCTTAGTGCATCGCGGAAAACCCTGAAGCGTCGGGGCGCCGCCGCTGGGATTGAATCGCTTAACGCAGTAATCTCTGTAGAAATGTCCGCTATCATCGCCAGCCGTCGCCCGTGAAACAGCACGATGGACCAGACTCGGAGCCGGACCTTGGATTTGCACCGGAGCCGGCGCGCCCTTCAGTTGAGGCTAGATGGTCCCCGTGTGGCAACGGGATCTAACGAAATCAACAAGATCTGGGACAAAGCTTGCGTTTTTCCTGTCAGCTACAAAGGTCTTGTCGTCTTTTTACGGTAGTGATTCAGTGTTCTCAATTGCTTCTGTGTTAATCGTGCACGAATCGTTAGCAACGCTATCGATTGCGCGATCAAGCAGAGTGTGGTTGCACAATTCATTGTAACTGGGTTCTCGGTCTCATTCATTTGCCATATGTGAGTCAGATGTGCCAGATAACTATATTCAATTGACCCATATTCCAGAAAAGTGGTCACGTTTTCCGGCTTCTGTAATTTCATCGTTTTGCTATTTGTGTCGAGGATAATAATAAATTCCAACGTTTATGTTGGGTACCACAAAGCCAAAGCCTGGTGCTTGCTCCCTTGAAATTTTCCCTGGAACACCTCAAGCGCCAAAGCCAAAATGTAAGATGATCCTCGCGTGAAATTTATCACCCTGTGTTTCATAATGGCCGCTTATATAACATACGCATTATATTATGTAAGCTTTAAGCTGATCACCTGCATTCCAAAAAGGTATCTTTTTATGAATGAGCAGCCTGCGGAAAATAACCCTTTTACAGGAACAAAATAAGAAGCCCTGTACGCATGCGCACGGAGAATGTCTGATCCATCGAAAAATTAATATGACCCCTCCGGTCACCCTATAACCGCGCGGCTGTGGTAACTTTTTAAAATTAAACTTTTCAATTATTTCTTGGAGAGAGAGAGAGAGAGAGAGAGAGAGAGAGAGAGAGAGAGAGAGAGAGAGAGAGAGAGAGAGAGAGAGAGAGAGAGAGAGAGAGAGAGAGAGAGAGAGAGAGAGAGAGAGAGAGAGAGAGAGAGAGAGAGAGAGAGAGAGAGAGAGAGGAGAGAGAGTGAGAGGGAAGAGAAGGGAAGAGAGTAACTGATATGAGCATTTTAATATTCTGCGGCTTTCACAGTTATGTTGGCGTGCAGCTGCTAGAATGAGAAGATAAATAAGAAGATAAAACATGAAGACTTTAGACATACAGCTCAACCACGGCGTGCCTGACACATCGGATGAACATTTTAGAGAAAGGAGGAAAGTCGAGTGGAGACTCCCATGACTGACCCCGATCTTGCTATTCAACAAACACAACAAAGCATCACCAAGTACTCAGCTGCTCTCATACGGCTGAATCGGGCTCATTATCCCATTACCTTTGGCGAGTTTCAAATCCTTTGCTGTTACCGATATGTGCCAGCAGATGATTTAATTAAACGATTTCCTCGATGATTGGTGAGCTTTCGAGCAAGCCTCTGCCACAATTAAATCAAGAGGCGATGGTGCATAAGGTGCATAAGAGGCATAAGGTGCCATGCGTAGTCCGTAATACAACTAGCCATTGCATTTTAACTACAAATATGGAATCACAGAGCATCGAAAGACAATTGTTAATCTATGACTTATATCCAATAAATTAGGAAAACATTGAAATGTCGATTTTCGGAACTAGTTTTGCTGGCTTATTCTTTCTTTTTCCCCATCTTTGTAAGACATTTTCTGCAGCTGTAGTAAAATATCTCTTTTGTTTAGGAGAGATGGTATGTAACGGAATTAGTTTTCATCCCATCCCATCTTATCAACGATGTTCACATCCTGGTCGAAATACGTGAAGCATGGTTTTAGACATCCTTATCAGATTATGGCCGTAGTTGTTTCCTGTCGTAGCATGCGGCAATGGTATCACTGCCAGTTCTAATTCTGGAGCATTTAATATGTGAGCTGAGCTGATGTGTCTGGGGTGGATTGAAGAATGACCTCGGCAACGTGATAATACTATAAAAAGTCCGTCTAGCCACTCTGCTACAGACAAAGACCAAAGGAATACGGTATACCTAATGGAACAAATCACTCACAAAACACGTGCAGTAGGCTGATACTAAGGCAGTAGTGAATCAATGCGCACATTGTACGACCTGCTCAATGCTGGCATTGCTCAATACTTGCAGAGGCACTTGCGGCAAATCAGCGATTTGGTTGCATGTGCTGCCAGTTGCCAAATGTCAAACTTCAAAGCGTGACACTGTAGTGGTAAGAATAGTCTCTTACAGCATTGTCTGACTAAGCTGAAGGTAACTGATATCAGCCAATTTGGTGTTAAGATAAACGCCGAATGATGAAGGCTATAATTCGCGTCATGACGCATTCAGTGGATGGCATATGGTTATAGCCAGGTCATAACGAGCTCATATGTCGCAATACAAGCAATTTAAGAATTGTGTCAGTGTGTCGAGACGGCTATCTGGCCTTAATCTTGTTTGTATACAAGATTAACTCAAGAATAACTCATCATTCATGAGTTATTCCTAGGATCTGCTAGTTCTTGCACAATTTCAGGCTTAGAATATTATAATTCTCGTAATTCAATTGCACCAACAAGCAACAAGCCGCTCTGCTTTTGTCAGAACTTCTTGATATATTGGATCGTAACGACCTTTTGAGTGTCGTCCGTTGTCTATCGCTATGCGGCCCAGAAGAAGAGTTAGAGTGGGGCGTAAAACACCTCTCCCTCTTTGCTGATTGCCCGAGAGATCGGACCGCACGGCTGGGCGCGGGCTAGGAATGTCTGTCGTCTTCCTTTGTGCTCCGCGACCCTCTTCTTGACCCCGCCTCTCTAGCTGTTCCTAGTCTCTCTTCCTCTTTCCGCCTCTCCTATCCCCGCCTCTCATCATGTTTCCCGTTTCCATCTATCTTTTTGCCTCCTTCTCCGGTTCCATCCTTACCTGTTCCCCGCCTTCTTTTCTGCTTCTCGTCCATCTTCCTGTTCCCCGCCTCTATATGTTCCCGCCTCCCTCTTTCTGACCAACAGCCCTATAAGGTCATTTCTCATTTTTAAGCGTCTGACATTGAGCGTTTGCGTTGAATCACTGCGCCGCTAATCCGCAATGGTTGGTTAGGTCGTGGGCTGCCAAGGTTACTTCTCGTTGCGCCGGCAGCCTGCACGTTATGTAATTTGTAATACGTGATGTCATTGATCATCCCACCAGGAACACGGTGATCCCGACCAGTCTGGAACCGCCTGGATCGACGTGCGCAAGTATGACGCCTTGTTCGGTTTCTGAGTCAAAATCGTGTTTTATATTTGTATACTTTGTGGTGTCATACAGATTCTAATAAAAATGCACCTAGCATGAGGATGAAATTTACTATCAGTTTCTAAAGCATGGGCCAATGTTTGTGAAATGTGTTTTCGTTTGTAAGTACCTGTGTCACTGTGTGGTTGTTAAATGCTCCCTGCGCAATTTTTTTCGAGCAGCATTGGAAGATCTAAAACACCCGGTCAAATGTTATCACCATTGACCAATGACAGACAAACATTACAGTTTTTAACTTGTGCTAAGCGTCACGAAAGTATTGCTTTGTACGTAATACTAGGATAACTTTTTTGAAAAGACAATTATCCTATTATCATGACGTGCATCGAGAGCATAATATAGATGCTTTTATGATGTCCATAGTATGATGTTTTATCCATTTTGTTTTTTTTTTAGTTGGTATACGTGTCGTGCAATTACATATCAAGTGGGTCTTATTAACCAGATCATTGCTGCAGATGCGAAGCGATTTAGCAACCTTTAGGAGAAAAAGTATTGGAAGGTTCTATTAAGAATGTCACTGGCATTTTGATGTTTCACCTTAAAACGTTCGCTTCAGTAACCAACGAATGTATTTGATATTGTGGTATGAACGTTACATGTAAGACACATTACTCAAAACACCTCATCGCAGGGGGAGCCAGATGACATTACCTGGCGAGAGATTTACCTCCACCATATTCGAATTCTGGTGCCAAAACCACCACATAAAAATGCCAGTAAAATACGGGTAAAACCATCTTACATCAGCATTTGCATCGGAGGTCAATGGCCTCCCTGGCTGGCACACCAAGACACGCAACGTCGCGAGCTACAGAAGAGATCAGCCGTAGTAGCTGAAGCCCGGATAGCCGTATCCGTAACTGCTGTAGCGTCCGAAGCCGCCCAGCCCGCCGTATCCCAGTCCGTAGCCACCGTAGTACGGGTATCTCCTGTATCCGAACCTGTTGGGGATGTGCACAAACCGGTCAACTTAGGGTTCAGGGTCGCAGCGACATAGGGGCGGGCCGTGGAGATGATGTGTGCTAGAAATATGGGGACCAGAGGGGAGTTCATGCGAGAGAGACGTGCTTCAATTTTACGTTCAAATGTAAACGAGCACGAAGCACAAACAATGTAATAGCGTTCAAGCATCAGGTAGTAACGCACAGTAACAGATAAAGGTATAAATGGAAACGTACATACAACTCGGATGTATCTGCTTGCTCTTTTAGCTTGGGACATTGGGAATAAGCTACTCAAAATGCGTGAAATGTTCTGAAGCATCGTGCAATGACTCCCCATAGAAAACTGTACCCATTTGTGCACATTATTTTGAGCTTGAACGAAACAGTATTCATAGCGTTATCAACATTCAATGTCGATTTTTGGTAACGGTTAATGGCTAAATGTCATTCAACTTATTTTGCGCACGGGAAAGGACAAAAGGTGTTTTACTTCAGGTGAGAAATCTGCGTCAAAAAGTTATTTTTACATTTACGAATCATCTAATTCTGTTGATTACGCATAGGAGCCTGAGGACAGCGAGTTACGTACCCAGTGGCTTCCGATTGGCTGATAGCCAGCAGCGCCAGCACCAGCAGCATCAGACCGAACACAACCTGCAAACAGATCCGAATAATTGTTACATGTGAAACTTGCAGCAGGGCGTCCACTCAAGGAATGACGGACTGATTGTGGTAACAAGTTCTTTCAGAATGCACTTCAACTACCTAATTAGGTATTTTACTACCTGGGGCATTCCACGATAGATCGTACCAGGCCCGTCACCCTCATCTCTCAGATTTTAATGAAAATCGGTCCTAGGGGTAATCATATGCCCCAAAGACGCCTGGCAAAATATCAGACTTCTCAGATCAAAACTTTTTGAGTTATATTGCACTACATTTTTTAACCTCGGTTTGTAACGGTAAGTTTGATGGCCTATAACTCAAGAACGGGTTAAGCAGCCAACACAAAGTAAATAACATTAAGCTTGCGATGAATCAAAAATTAATATTACTATTTAAAAATTCCAAAGAAAAATTTTCATTATTGAGCAAAAACCTTAATCTTTTTTCATTTGCCTCTATTGACTTTTGGGACCAAAATTTTTCACATTTTTAATTCTTCAAAATAAACTTCATGTCATTGCAAATCGACATGCAAAAAAATTAGAAAGGTGTTCTTTCTATAAGTTCCTCATTTTCCTGCAAACAAAATGGGTTTCGGAGGGGTTCATACGACCCCAGCACGCCGTTTCGCTTCTAATGGAGCTAGAGCCTCGCGGAAAAAACCTGCGTGTGTGCCGTTACAAGTCGCAGCGATTGGTACCCGATTTTAAGGTCTCAGGTTAACCGGTAGCGTCTGAGGTCAGGTCAAGTGACTGAAGTTACGGGTTCGGTTTTTAGTAAATAACTTCGCAAAAAATGGCCGCAGAGCCACGATTTTGGCATCATTGTGTTCGTCTAGCTCAGGTGCATCGAATGGTATACTTTTTGCTATGGTGAGGTCAACTTAAGAAGTTGACCTCGAGTCAAGGTCAGGTCAGAGCCCCTCAGGTCACGAAGCTGGGCAAAGGGTATCATATGGCATATCATTCGATTCGGAAGGTCATCCCGAGTCCATTGGTGGCTTTCCCGACTCTCTAGCTCCATTTGATCGGGAGTTATTGACGAAAAACTCGTACAACCCTAGTGACGTCATAAATGACGTCACGCAAGGTTAACAATGCAAAAGTGAAGCATTGGATTTTGCAAGGAGTGCATGAAATCACGATACCATGTACGTGAGATAGTTTTAGATCATTCTCGGCGCCAAAATAACAGTTTTTATATTTCCCCATTGACTTATGATGTAGTGATGTCACGTGACCGACCTGACCTCATGTTACCTTAAAAAATTCCCAGATATACAAGTTGTGAGACCTCTGGAGGATACCATGTATGCGTCCTGTAACGTTCATTTCGGACAGCTATGGTCATTGGCGTCCAAAACAATGTCAGAACCAAACAGCCTTTTTCACCCTCGCGTTTATAGGAAAGAGGGTTGGATAAACCCTCTTTTCACTTTTTGTCAGATAACTCAGACTTCAATTGAAATTTCAGTAACCAGTGCTGTCACTAGGCAGCTTTACCACGCCATTTGTAAGCTCCCCTCCCAAAATCACTATTCGAAACCGTTATCGTGAGGTAAAAAATACATTTATAAAAAGAACACCTTCCTAATTTTTTGCATACTTCTTAACAATGAGCCAAATATTTTTTTTAAAGAAATAAAAATTCAAAAAAAAATTGGTCCCAAAGTCCAAAAAATACAAATGAAAGAAAACTCGGTATGTCATATACCAAAAAAAGCGTATTTTTCGAAATTTCAAAAATACGTATTAATCTCTGTTTAATTGCAAGTTCAATGTTATATAATATTTGGCATTTGAATAATCCGTCTTAGAGTTACAGTCCGCCAAACCTAGCGCTGCAAAGCAAGATCCAAAAAATGTTATACACCATAACTCAAAAAATACTTATCTGATAAGCCTGAAATTGTTACAGGTGGATTCAGAGCCCCTGATTACCCTGAGACCAATTCTCGTCAAATTCCGAGAGATGAGGGTGTCAAATTGGAAAAAAGTGGTACGATCTATCGTGGAATGCCCCACCTATGTTAACGGGCCACGCATGTTAGGTACATCATGAGAGAAATACACCTTCCCTCAAAAGAAGAAAAAAAGATTGAGTATAAGTCCTATAGTATCGAAACAAAATTTCAAGCTGCAAATAATACGTTTTAATTCGAAAGTTATGCTGCTTCATCGAAGACTAAACAATCATAAGCCAGTTCATTGATAAGGAGCAGAACTGACGCGTGGAAACGCACGAAGCGACTGATGATGGATAGTGACCGAAAACACTTAACTGATTTTTTTTTGGAAAAAAATAGCGATCCTAGACAAAGACTAGGATTTCAAAGAAAAGAAGTGATTCTGAACAAAGTTGGACAGTTTTGTGTTAAAAATATAAATCTTTTTGGATAATTTTGCTTTTAATTTTAAGCAACAATCAGACAAAGATTTTGGGGCAAGAAGCCATTTATGTAGCAAAAAGAGCAGAAAAGGTATGATAGAAGATCAAATATGTATAATTTTGACACTGCAATGTTGTGTCCTAAGGATCGGTCGTGACACAGCAGCTAGACCAGCCTCCATATACGTACCGACTTCATGGCGAGTAGCGAAGTGTTCCCTCAACTGTAGAGGTGACTAAGGGGCTCCCTGTTTTATACCTTCCCCACCATGGGATAAGCACGCAATGCCCCTGCGGCGCAGCATGCCGGCCAAATTGATACGTAGTGCGGTCAATTCTGCCGTATTGGCGAGATGACAAGGGTCAGAAATCCCGTGCTTAAGCCCTCGCGTGCCTGACTCGAAACTCGCCTGGTAGGAAATCGGACGCAAAATCAGCGACGTAAATTACATCGCCATCATCACAGGGCATACATTACTCTGTAGCGACCGTAACGACTCATAGGCGGCAGATTATGTAACAACAGGTTACGGAGTAAAATTCCGTGTATAGATCATCGCAGAGAGGAAAACATTAGTAAAATGTCTTTATAATCATCACTAGAAATTGCGTTTTTTTTTACTTATCAAATCTAGATTATCCATCACTGGATCTATAAGTATTCTTCATACCTGGGGGGGGGGGGCGAAAGCGGTTTCGGCCTGCGAACCCCCTCGCCATTTCGTCCAGTTTGCGGAATTTCGAACAGGTGCGCCGTTACGGGACGCGGAGGTCAGGTTAATCCACGCCGGGCCGGGAGTGTTTGAACGTCCCCATGTGGTTTTTCACAGCTTAGTTAAAAAAACTGTGGGGCTCCACGCCACCGTTCTTTTTTGGCACACCTTTTCATGCGTCTTTTCCGCATAGGCTGAAACAAATCCAGACTTCAAACCAGGTCACTCTAGGTCAAGGTCGTCAAGTGACCTTACCTTAGAAAAAGTCATAATGCTCGACATAGCTACACCCAGGGGCGTCGCCACGGATTTTTGAGTGGGGGTCGGGTTTCTAGTCTTCACCCGATGGGTAGGGGTGTTTTTTTTTTGCCACACTTGCCAGTTTTGTGCGTGCGTATGTGCATGTGTGCGCTTGTAACAAAGCGGCGTGCAGCGCCGCGAAATTTGGTATAACCTATTAGGTAGGTATACCTACCTACATCACTTGCGTAAAAATTATCACTGGTCACTTAAGGTCAGGTCGCTATGTCAAGTTCAGTTATACGGTATACCTCTATCAAACTTTCCCCTCTCGCCATTCTTGTAGCTTTTTTCCCATAACTTCGAAATTTGGTACACTGTATACCTAATTGTAGGGCCGGGGTGCCGAGCTCTGCGTCACAACTGCTGCCTCCCATTGACAACACGGTGCTTATGCTTTCGTAAGTTTATTTGTGGTGCGGAGTTCAAATATCAAATCTCAGACATAAGCTCCGCTATCAACTTGTTATTAGCTCCACAGACTAGCCCTACAGACTAGCCCGCGTCCTGCAACAGATTAAAATTAACTTAAAACGCACAAATGCAGACAACGATAAAAATAACCACTAAGCAAAGCAAAGTTAACAACAAATGAGGGTTTACAACAATTCATAGTAACAAAATAGCAAATCTTACCGTTCACGCAGACGCACACGTCACGAACCACACAGAACCAGTGCACGAATGGCGGGGTCGCCGCCGCGCGGCCCGGACGGCCGACCCGCCGGCCAATCGTGGCGCGCAGCGATTGGTGGCTCCCGACCCGCGGGAGTCACATGACCTGAGTCACATGACCTGATTTTCCCGCAACCGGCGTAGAGCCGCCGGATTGTTGCGCGGCACACCGCCTATACTTCCCCCTTAACGAGCATACAGTCCTCTCAACGTCAGCTTAACACCGGCCGGAACAGCGGCAGCACAATTCAGAAATCAATCACACACGCGCCGGACAATTGACACCATCGAGGAGCACATTATAACACTGCACAAATTCCAGCTAAATCCCTCTGAATCTGCGGCAATAATCGAACGAGTCTCCATTCAACCCACTAGAGACATAACAAATGAAGGAGTCGGGGCCCTCGACCCAACATTGTCCGCTCTACTTTATTTTCACCACAGAGACTCGGGCTAGAACTTTCACATGACAATGCTCAGTGCTCACGGCTCAACGGCAGCTACCAAACAAAATTACCCATAAGTCAACCGCTCAGGAGCCACACCTTTGTTGCTCCGCGCAGAGCGTCTCAGAGGCGCATCGCCTAATGCGGTGGTCTCCGAACCCTCCGTCTGCCCTTCACGAGTACCAGCGGGACTCAGTCTGTCACCCGCGCCTGGGTCAGGTCTCTCATCTCCCGAATCACCGGGGACACCGCTGGTCAAGAGCGGCACAGTGGGGCTCAAATTCAGTGCCGGATGCGAAATACATGGGACATACGACTGATCAGGGGCAATACGAGTGAGTACAGCTGGCTCATCAGCATGGCCATTCCACTGAGACTCCCCCACCACCTCCCGAGACCAGTCACCCACACGTCCCCTCCCCCCTGTTGGGTGCACAGGATCAGTCGCGGGATCGGTCGCGACACCGCTCCGCGGCTGGTCCGGATCCTGTCTAGCTCGTGGCTTGAGCCTGTTGTGGTGCACAAGTAGTGTCGCTTTGGCACCATCTAACCTTATCCTATAGTTCATATCTCCGACTTTGGCTATAACAACCGCGGGCTTCCACGGTCGGAGGAACTTATAATATGATCCCTTTGGGACCACTCCCTTGTGCAAATAAACACGGTCACCTGGGGCAAACTTAAAGTCATTTATCTTCCGATCATAAACCGCCTTGTTCCGTCGATGACTGAGCCTGGCACTGTCAAACGCGAGACGATGAAGTGCCTGCAAATTTGATCGCAGTTCATCAAGATAGTCAGTGATGGGTCGGGTTCGGCCCTTCAGAGGGGTGTCGAGCTCCAGCTGAATCGGTAGCCGGGGCTCTCTTCCAAACATGACACAATAGGGTGACACACCTAAAGATCGATGCACTTGAGCTCGCAACCCAAGCAAAAGTAACGGAAGATTTCTATCCCACTCAGCGTGCTCATGCTGTTCAAGGAATTTTGCAAACATGTTAATCAGAGTTCGGTTGGTGCGTTCTACGATGGAATTGGACATGGGATGGAACGCGGTAGTCTTGGATTGAGCGATACCCAGAAGCTCGCACGTCTTTTTCAAGACTTCACCCGTGAAGTTAGCACCGCGGTCTGAATGAATCCGGCGCGGACAGCCGAATCGGGAAACAAACTCGCGAACGAACACTGTAGCAACTTCAGCTGCTTCTTGACTCTTTAACGGATACGCTTCTACCCAGCGTGAAAAGTGATCTACTACAACGAGAAGATTCTTGTGACCACTTGGAGTCTCTGGCAATGATGACAGAATGTCCAGACCCACTACCTCGAGTGGTTCTGTTGCTGAGAGCTCACCAAGCGAAGCCCTCGGAGCCGGAATTGGGGCGTTGCGCGAACCACACTGGGGACATTTCTTACAAAAGGACTCTATCTCGGTGAACATCTGAGGCCACCAGAACCGGAGTCTGGCCTGTTCGAACAGCTTGTCAGCTGCGAAGTGGCCACCGGAAGGCCCAGCGTGCAGTGACGCCAGGGCACTGGAAATGAGAGCTCTGGGCAACACAATCTGGAGCTGATCAGAGTCAAACGGTCTCCTTCGGTACAGACGAAAAAGTACCCCATTCACAAGTCGTAGTCGGTGCCACTGCGACAGAAACCGACCTGCTGCCGCAGACAATTCTTTCTTCTTCGGTTTGCGACCTGCAGACAGGTGTCTGCTGATCTCAGACAAGTCTGGATCCTGGTCCTGTTCAGCGCGAATGTAGCTTACTGACCAGTCAGAAGCATTGACACGAAACACGGGGACAGAAAGACCTTCAGTCTGACAGGCCTTGTCGTCCACATCTGGAGGTCTGCGGCTGAGAGCGTCAGGCACGACGTGCTCTGACCCTGGACGGTGCTCGATGACGAACTGAAATTGGCCAAGAATCTCATACCACCGGGCCAATATACCAGATGGATTTTTGAAATTCAGTAACCATCGGAGGCTGGCATGATCAGTCCGGATTAAAAACTGCCGACCAAGCAAATACGGAGCGAATTTATCAACAAATAAAACCACTGCAAGTAACTCACGTTTAGTCACGCTGTAATTGGATTGCGCCTTTGAAAACTTGTGACTGCCATACGCAATGACTTTCTCATCATCGCCGACCCGCTGTTTCAGGACAGCACCCGCTGACTCCTGTGACGCGTCAGTCTCCAGGATAAACACACCAGCATTGGGACTGAAATCCGGCACGGTGAGAACCGGAGCCTCGCACAGGGCTGTGCGTAGCCTATCGAACGAGTTCTGAGCTTCGTCTGTCCACGCGAAACGAACGTCCTTGTGCAGCAGGCGCTGCAATGGGGCTGCAATGCTAGCAAAGTCTCTGACATGTTTACGCATAAAGCTGGCCATGCCAAGAAATGAAGCGAGTTGCTTGGCGGTTCGAGGAACTGGCCAGTTGCGGACTTTTTCGACCTTCTCAGGGTCGACTGCGACACCGTCGGCAGAAATGACGTGCCCAAGGAATTTCACAGACCTTTGGAACAGGGAGCATTTGCTCAGGTTGATTGTCAAGCCTGCGGCACGTAGCCTCTGTAAAACCAACTCGAGTTTGCTCATGACATCATCAAAATCTTTTCCACCTATCAAAATATCATCAAAGTATGCTACAGCAGTATCTGGAGGCACATCACGGAGCACTAGATCTAGAAGTCGAGCGCATGTCATCGGGGCGCTATTAATTCCTAGTGGAAGCCGCCTGTGCTTATATGAACCAAATGGAGTGACTATGGTAGTCTTGTCGCAGTCCTCAGGAGCTACTCCGATCTGGTAATAGCACTGCTTAAGATCGAGTACACAAAACATGGAATGACCCGCAAGAGAGTCAAGAATGGTATCAATTCGAGGAATGCCATATGCAGGAATCCGGGTCACTGCATTGACCTTGCGCAGGTCAGCGCAGATCCGAACACTGCCGTCCTTCTTGGTAACGACACAGATTGGAGAACCCCAACTACTCCCAAAGTTCTCCTCGAGAATACCAGCCTCAACCATACGATCGAGCTCAGCCTTTACCTTCTCCTGGAGGAAAGGGGGAACCCGACGAGCAGCACACCTGACAGGAGGGGCGTCTCCTGTGTCTATGTGATGCTGGACGAGAGACGTGAATCCAAGGCGACCATCAAGCATATCCTCGTACCGAGCGAGCAGAGAAGTGAGCGCGGCACGCTGTTGGTCGGAAAGATCACTACCGGACAGGTCGAGCCGATCACGCCAATCCCGCTCAGCGGTCTGATCGCCCGACAGCGGACACTCTGCGATACCGACCTCCAGCCGGCCGACCTCTGAACGCTTAGGAATCGTCACCGGCTGGGTTGTCACATTTCTAACCACACACGGAACCGACTGACCAGATACGGACACAATTGAGGGGACAAACTCAAGGCCCTCAATATCAGCGCACGGCTCCATCATAGCCGGGCCACGGTAGTCTGAATTCGGGACAAAACCAGAGAAAACTAACTCATGTCCCGGAGGAACAGACAGGTCATTCTGGAGAATCACCCGTCCCACAGAAATGACGGAAGCTGAAACTGAACGAACCGCTCGCGATGGCGTCAGAACCAGTTGGCCAGCAAATATGTCAATTACGCATGGGCACGCAGCCAAAAACTCTAAACCTAACATGACAGGCACATCAATACACTCTGAAACAAAGAAAGGCACAACTGTGGTCTGACCTCCCAATTTCAGAGACACCTTTACCCTCCCCAGCAGCGGCAGAGGATCCTGTGTGGCTGTGCTCGCCACAGCAGACGTCTTCATCAGTGGAGGACGACTCGGCAAAACATCAAAGACAGACTTACTGAGCAAGTTAATACTGCTACCGGTGTCAAGTAGCAGTGAGCACCGAACACCGCCCACCACGCCATCGAAAGTCATATCACGCCTCAGCAGGACGACGCGGTCGACGTCCTCGGTTGACCCGTCGAGTCCGGAGCCGGATTCGGCCGTACGAACCGCGGCTGATACATCGAGGGACCCATCCCCGGTGGATGCAGAGCTGCGTCCGCCTGCAGCGGCACCGGCGGCGGCCACTGAGCGCTGCCTGGTGCCGGAGCACCCCTGGCCCCCCTCTGCGGGTACGGGGCCCGACCCGGTGGGGCGGAACCGGCGGCCCCACTCGTGTTTTCCGGAGCCCTAAGTCCACAGACTCGAGCCAAGTGACCCTTGATGCCGCAGAGATAGCAGACAGAGTTCCTATTACGACAGTTCCTACGGACATGGCCCTCACCACCACAACAAAAACAGAAACAGCCGGTAGCCTTGGAACCTCCGGTTCCCTTCAGACGAGCTAACTCCTTCTCCAACTCCTCGACCCTCTGACGGAGCACGTCGCTCTCAGACTGGACCTGCCGGACCGGCGCAGGCTGACTCACGTTCAGCCGTGCCGCGCAACACATGTTGCGGACTGCGACCAGTGCGGTGTCAAACGACGCAATGCCGTCAGAAATCAAACGGGACTGATACTGCATGGGTAGCGCCTGCATAAAGTAGTTGAACAGCAGACAATCAGCCTCACTGTCCGGAAACGCAGCGCAAACAAGTCCCCTCAGTCGGATGACAAATGCATCCAGGTCAGACCTTGGGTCAAACCTCAAGCCCCTCAGCTGCACCTGAGCCTCGATCACGCCATGGGAAGGGAAGGCCTGTCGGAGACCCCCAAAAGCCAAAGTAATCGACTTTTTGGATGCCTCCGGGAGACAGTCATACGCATCACGAGCGATACCGGTAAGGCACAAAGGGAGTAGGCTAGCCTGCTTAGCGTTATCCCAGTTTTGAAAAGCCGCGTACGTCGTAAAGTCAGAAATAAACCTAGAAACTGAACCAGTGTTACCCCCAAATGACGGTAATCCCAGTGTAACCAAAGTCTGATGAGCCATGTTAAATGGTATCGTGAACGGGACGATTGCAAGTAAAATTAGCAAGGGATTCGAGAGATCAGAGACCAAATACTCAGGCAGGTAATTTCTGTCCCAGAGGCACAGTGAAACTTAACTCCAGGCGCCTAATCTCGAAAATCGACAGAAAAAAAAAACAATTTTTCACAATCATCTAACTAAACAACGA
>NW_024883439.1:0-83937 GCF_019059575.1 Amphibalanus amphitrite | reverse complement strand
AGGTCGCGTTGACAAATTTTCTGTAAGTTGGCCAGCTCTGCCCGGGACGGGTTGTGTCAGGTCTGTGCTAATCATTTCTTGACCTCCATGATGCACAATCATACAGCGGGATGGGCTTAGTTTGGGTCAGGCCATTGTTGATTGGACGCACAATTAAGCACAGGCCAAGACATTCATCTCTTCGTGTAAATTCCGGTCCGACCAGGCCAACGCTATCGTACAGTTACCGCAGAAATATGAGCAAGTAAATGCACATTGCATGGTTTGTACTGGACGTTCGCCGAACATCAGTTTGTAAAGCGCATCGCCTTCTTTGTCCCATATCCAGACTCACAGATAAACGATTCTTTACAAATACTTATAAATACTGCTAGGATTTAGCCGCGGAAGGTAATTGATCAGTGGGGACAAATATTTTTCGAAGCACTCCATTCAAATAAATGATGCTATCTCCCAACTTTCTTCCGCTGATCCTATTGCATGAACTGTGCGTATGACTTCTTTACTGACCTGTTCCGTGCATTGTAGTTACAGTCCCATTTGTGCCTGTGTCAGTTTCTTCCTTGGGCAGTAGCGCTTCCATATCCCGTTCCACCGATGTCGCAGCTGCAATAAAGGATTAATTCAAGAATTATGAGGGTAAAACAAAAAATAATCGTCAGGTTGCGCTCTACCAATACGTCTTCACTGGTTTTATGTTACATATACCAGTTGGCTGAAAATTGAAAATTATTCAAAATATACCTATGCATTTTCGTCCACTTTCCACATACCTTTCGCGTAAGGCAAACAGAAGCGTCTGGTGGAGTCAAAGTAAAAGCCGTCCCCGCAGTCTTCTAATGTGTAATAAAACTCGTTGCATCGGTAGAACTTCTGGCGGTCCGTGGGGTGGCGGAAATCCCCGCTTCGGGACGGACAGAACTCTGCCGATAGCACAAGCGACAGAGTTAGTATGGTACTGGTGAAATAATACTATTATATTCTTGTTATCAAAGCATCTCTTTCCGTATGCATGTATGTACTTAAAGCTATACCTACTTGAAAAACCATTTGTATCCTAGGAAATCTTGATAGTTATTTTGTGATGGACAGTTACAAATAATAATAGAATCATAAATGAGGCACAATGCTTCATTGCGGGGTGTTTTGCCCACAATATCTAAAGCCTGCTCCTCATATTCACATTTAAAAAAAAATCATCACATGAATATTTTTCTATTTCGCCTTCAAACAACCGATTTTGTCTATACGATTAAGCTGCATGCAATTGTTTCAAAATTATATTAAAGTTTAGGTCCGGAAGATAAACACCAAGACTGTTGTAGCTCACCAGCGTATTTATCGTTTGTCGTTGCGAACGTGACCTCATGTCGATCGGCGAAGACGGTCGGGTCATCCGACACACCAGGGGTTCGACAGGCTCCGGTCATACAGGGTGGCACAGGCGCGGTCATTACCCGGTCCGCAGCGTCTGAGACGGCAGGAATCAACATTGTCATATCACATATACCTACAAGTAGGCCACAAATACCTGTTGTATGCTACAACATTTGAAGAGGTATAGTTCAGTCACATACAACTATGCATAGGAAGCAGAAAGCTATCATGTGCGGCTAAACAAAGAAAAAAGCGGGATAAGTTGATATAGACGTAACCATACAGGAGGTCTGACGGGGTTATATCGATGCCTTTGTATTTACAACATGGACACAAAACTCCAGAAAAACAACTCACATGTATCCAGATGAGCGAGTGTGGCGTTCAACAGCAGCCTGGCGTTGTACCCATAGAGTAATAGTTCGTTGAGTGCAGTTGAAGTTTGTCGCCATTTTCTGGCTTCCTTCCTAACCATTTCGTTTTGAGCGGAGGCGTCTTTTACCTCCTCCTCTACATCATCGGGGGCTCCAAGCACCCGACTCAGCAGACAGATATCTGGGAAAATTGACGATGAGTTGGTGGTTTAGCTACACTGTCTCACTGTTGCCTAATAATGACTTACTTTGTCCTCACCTTTGTCCTCATGTTTCGCCTACGTGTGCAAAAAAAAAATTATCGATCCTAAAACCTTTCTAGAAGATGCTTCACTTATTCTAAGACCATTACATGTTGTCGAAGTTTGTTATATCACAGTCAATGTCATTGGTTCAAGAAAGACAAAAAGGCAAAGCAATTGCATTTCGCTTTCACCTTTGTAATCATCAGCAAAAACACTGTTTCGATGCATGTCGGAATCATCTTTGACTTACATAAAATGATCGCCGTCAACAGCCTCATATGGTTCCTGGGTCCAATATTCATACAAGGTCGGGCCATGGCGCTCTGTCTACGGATCTGAAAATACCGGGCAGATAGGCGAGTGGTTTATACAGTCCACTTCATAGGTGCTATTGAAATACAGGAGCCGCTTTCATAGACAAAAATGAGACTAGAGAGGCTGTTGAGAAAGCCGATGGGAGAAACCACAGTAAAGTCGGTGCAATAATAAAGGAGAGAAGGCATTCCTGAATTACAAAATCGGTAATCATGCAAACGCCAAATGAATGGTGCTATCACTGAAGGTTCCAGCGGCTTCCATTTGAAAAGTCACCTTTCAAGTGGACGATCAAAGATGCGTACGGGTACTGAGTACTGACCTTGTGTCTTGTGACTCTGCTGCTGTTCCGCGCTTAGCCACGTCCACTGGCGCTGCCGCTGCCGCAGCCGCTGACACTGACCTAAGGCGTAAGTGCTGACCAACTGCTGCCACTGCCGCTGCCACTGGCTCTGCCGCTGTTGTCGCTGACTGCTGCTGCTGCTGCTGCTGCCGTTGTTGACAGGCCGACCAGCTGTCACCTCGTCGCCCTGTGTCGATCGGACAGGCAGTCACCAGGGAGGTCCTCCTCGCTCGCGGGGTCAGAGGTCAGCCGCCGTCACCTGTCTGTCACTCTCTGCCGACGTCAGCACCGTGCACGTCACCAAATGACGCGAACTTGTTGCACGGTATTGGGGATATGGGGATAACGTGGCCTGTCAATCACTGTGCTGGTAGGAATCTGTGGAAACCTTTCCGAGCCAATAGGGTTCAGCTTAGCTCACTGTTATCTTCTATCCAGCACAAACTGTATGGCCCTGTGGGCCTAACTGATCGTGATGTAAAAAAAAAACGTAAGATGGATTAATTTCTCATCATGAATATCCCTTACATTCGCTATGATCTTCTTTTGCGCAGACAACGGTCATTCAAAGATCGATTACACCTCCATCTTTATACATTATCAACTTGTCTGATACTGACGGATACGGCTTATCCAAATGCCTAAGTTTAATCCAAGTCTAAATAAGTCCAACAAAGTTTTGCGATAAATAAGCTTCAATCGCCAAATAAGTACGTAAACAACAGTCAGATTCAACCAATGACAATGACAGTCAGTCACAATGACCATTGTTTCTATAGCTGACCATTCGTTTGTCAATTGTCATACATAATGCAAAGGTTTTAATGAAACAATAGCATGGAATAGCATGGTAAGACGTCATCAAACATGCGTAAGCAGTAAGCACATCAGAACAGAATGCATAGGTATTGTTGTAGATAACTAATCGGTCTTCGGGTGTCGGTGTGGAAAAAGGCACTACGCTGCCCTCTACAGCCCGTTATCTTACAGCATCGCTGCCTGGCGACTATAGATGTCGCTGCTTCACAGCCTGGGCTCAACTCGAGCAAGTCCTGCTGGGAGTAGTACCTTGTAGAAGGCCTTGGAGTAGCAGGGAGCAACTCGCAGTACCAAGATAATGCGCCCCACGTAAATATTGTATGCTCCCGCGCCGTGCTGGCGGGGAGGGTGGGGGTGGGGGGAAGGCGTTCTCACGCCTCCCCTTCAGGTTTTTCGCGAATATCTAAAAAACGGCGGTGCGCAGCGCCGCCGTTTTGGGTACACCTGTTCTTACATCGTTTCCGCACATGTGCAAATTCAGACCCAGGGCTCTCAAGGTTAGGTCACAAGGTCACGTCAAGTGACCTCACCTCAGAAAAAGCTTCAATCCTCGTTATAGCTACACCGACTGAGCTAACGCCTTGAAACGTTCAGCAATGCTAAGAATAACATGCATATCTCGGAAATTTGATATCGGTGACCTAAGGTCAGGTCAATTTTGCGACCTCTCCATCATAAGTCAATGGGAGAAAAATAAATGCGCCTCTTTTGGACGAATGGTGTTCAAAACCCCCTAAAACATCGGTTCATGGGTAAACATGACACACTGAATCGGAAAAATGCACCTGTGACCCCTTTGTAGGCCCCTGAGGTCATCTCAGGTCATGAACGGTCACCAACAGTTTTTTGTTATATTGTTTTGTTATATTTTGATAGAGACGTGCTAGAGCGATGAAAACACGTCAGATGTATTCAGCTCGACGATACGGATCGACTATGACCCTTTCTGGTCAGGTCATGACCTTGACCAGATGTCAAATTTTCCCGATAGGCGTTATCACAAGTGTATTCGCGGCCATTGGGGCGACGTAAGAAAAGAAGAAAACAACTGGCCCCAAGAACTTTAAATTATCAGCCAGCATGCACCTTTTCTTTGATATGTAGAGAATTTACCATTAATTGTTAGAGAAAATTGCATTTAAAATCTTCCATTTATGCTTTTTTCATCGTTTGCACAGTATGTTCTTTTACTAAGCTAGAAACACTAATTATAAATAGTTCCCGCATCATCAAGAACAATAGGAAAGGCTTGAAGTGAATACAAGAATCTAAACGGGTTTGTAATCCATGTGAAGACACTTATAAAATTGCCTGTAGAAATATTAAAGGCAAAAGTTCAACTTTTTCACAAGACGGATGGCTATAAACCTATTCAACGTGTGACAACTCAGCCGGTATTTCGTCGCCTACAGCCCAGCTTTTCCGAGTGACCGATAGAGGCGCTGCTATCGATGTCCGCCCGTGCCGCCTAACGCAAAATGACCTTTCGAGGTCAATGAGTGGTTCATTCGATGCGTTTCGACGAGAGGAACACAATGCTGGCAAAAGTAATGTCGTGGCTTGTTTGAATCAAAAGGTATTACCAAAAAAGTTTTTTTTTTTCGTGAAAATTGCTATTTTTAGAGTTGTTGCCCTCTGGAGGCTAAACCATTGAACTGAGGTTAAATCTGAGATGGCTATTCAGAAAGACATGTAAAAGGGTTATCGAATGCGCTTTTCTGCGGCGCTGTAGCTCTATTGGTCCCCGAGTTAGCCGTTGGTAGTTTCCAAAATTGTTGAAATGGACTACATTTGATGACCTCTGGCGACCTGACCTTTGACCTGACCCAAAAAATGACTGAAGTGTTTTCGTCATTATTTTTGACGTTCTTTCGAATGCCGCTTGCTGCGTGTCGCTACGTGGCCCAGGAGCCGAGTTAGTCGGGGGTGTTCAGACATCAGACCTCCCCCCCCCCGGCCCGGCGCGGAAGTCGCGGAGCACCGGTCCGGCGCGGGGTATTATATACACCGTTGGACTACTAGAACACACCGTTACACCTTTACACCTTTACGTACACCGTTAGACTAGAACTATGGCACAAATGTGTACCTCATTATGTATAAATGAGCCCGTTCAGAGCAAGTACCTTCAGCACACAAGACCGACTTCATAAACACAACGTTTTTAATGTCATGACAAGATGACCACTTCAGGTTTGCAATAATGCACCTGACGCGCCTCAAATATGGCAACAACTTCATTTCTCGCTGCTTATTTTGTGGCTTCAAAGCAGAAAGCACCTAGAGCGCAGGGCTGAGGGCTGGACTGAACTAAACCGGCGAGTAAAGAAGACTCTGAGGCGTCGGAAATGTGAGCATGCCTGCACATCACAACAGTCAGCGTCAGCTAGTCTTTCGTCGCTGGACATCTTTGAATGTGGAACACATTGCTGACTGCTACGTTGTTCAATGCTTTCACACCTTTACACAGCCGCGTGTGATATCAGACTCACCCTGGCACACGTGGACACCCGTGGACGATGGGATCAGTGCCGTGCCGTGCTGGTCCACGGATGCCCCATCCTGTAACACCCGTGGATGATACCGGGGTGCCACAGTCCACACCCGTGGCCTCCAGACAGTTTCACTGGCGCGGGGGGCGTTTATAGTGCGCTCGGTCTTCTCAAACGGACGCGGATGGCGCTCTCCGGCGCCGCCAACAGCACCCCCGGGGCACAGTCCGAGGTGATTACCTCGGTGCTCACTCTTCCACGGCCTGATAGGGCCCCGGAGAGAGGCGAGAATTCTTTTATCCAGCCGTGGGTAACCGGACCGGAAACCGAAATAAGAGAGACTTTCGTGAGATATGAGTGGATTGATGGAGATAATAGAAACTTTTCTTGGAAAATTGAGGATAAAATATAAAGGAACTGTGTATTTTGAAAGCGAATCTTATGAACTTCTTTCGTCCTTTATAGGCTGGGTACATTTAGCTAGAGCTGGATTACTCGGGTGTGGATATTGTGACGTAAATTTAATCACATACAAAAACATCTGACAATTTAGCGCACATTAGGTCTTGGTGTTCTCCAAACTACTTCGCGGAATAAAACTTCATAGGTAAAAGATGTTTTGCGAGGTTCCAATATGCAAAGCATCGCCTTTGACCATTTCCAGGGGATTCAGCAGCCAGTTATCTCTTGCTCGGCAGCAGCGCCAGCGACCCTTATAAGCTCTTCCACCCACACAATCCGGCAGCGTACGACACAGATACTGCACACAGCCGCCCGATCGGCGCTCAACAGTGAACCAAAACAGAGACCCTGCCAACCGCAGCGGGTCGCTGAAATGAGCCGCATGTAACACCTGGGACCGTGCTGTCCCGGGCATTGACATTCTGCAGCGGCTCGGTACGACAGGCCAATGCAGACGGGAATATCAGTGTGTCGCCATCACAGCCAGCCCGCTGCAGAGCCGCGGCCGGCGGTCGCCACAATCAGGGAAATGGCATACGTGTCACAGCACAGAGAACATTTCGCGGCAACAGAGCTGCGAGCGAAGTTGCACGCACTTTCATAGATAGGCAAGACGGCTGGCAAATTGAAGGTTTCCACTGCGCTGTTAGCACTATGCGATGCGCTGGCGCTATGACAAGCCAACGCCAAACAATCCAAACAAGTGATGCCTCCGTTCTCTGCGGCGCCAGCAGTAAGTTTATTGTCAATTTCCAATAGTAACTGGTGGTGATTCCGTGCAGTCCTTGGCCAGTCGGACTCCATCGGACTCCTCGCCTCGATCGTTGTGGCGTCCGCGACGGACTCTTTGGGGACGATAGACCGGAAATGGAACTCGTTCCAGACAAGTCCATTTGCACGATGGTGCAGCTCAGTCAAATGACAGCAGGAGTGTGGCAGCTGGGCAGCTCGCTTGCGTGTTTCGCCCATAAAACGAGCTTGTGACATTTGTCTGACCTCGGTGAGGATATTGCAGACATGCATGACGGATGAGTTTGTATGTATGTATAGCGGTTGTGCCAGCATTGGGACCAAAATGGATAACATTTCATGATAAAGCCAAGGCCATAAGAGAAGTAATAAGATGCGTCATAAGGATGAAGCGGTCCTCTCAATGCAGCATGGAGGCTTGGGTGAATCACTGAATATCTATCAGCTGTTATAATCATATTACACGATCAGTCTTCAGCGTCGTAATTGCCAACTTCCCGTCACAATCAAAGATTGGCCCGTCAGGCTAGTATGTGTTCATTTAAGTGAAGTTAGGCCCACCTAAACATCGTTGTGGAAGGAATGTTTATTCGAGGTGAGCATCATTTTCTTCCGTGAACAGTGGTACAGACACCGAGCGCTCCTCTAACTTATGAGTATACTTAGTTACGCGGGTTGATACTCAGGAATAATATATGATAAGCAACATATCATGAGATTAAATGTTTGTGTAAAGGATTGAGCCACAGTACGACATGTTCATAGTTAATAAAATTATATAAGCAGGCAAGGAAGTTGGAAGACATGAAAGATTGACTCGCTTCCCATTGGTACAAATATACGCAACCTCTGTTTGAGCATTTGCCTGCACACACTGCAGACTTTGTTTGAATGCTCTTAGTTGGCAAGCAGGAACGTTTTCCATGTACATACGACGAGCATACGAATGTGGGCTCACCCTGCACACCATAATATTGCTATGAAACACTATACATGTCGGTGCGAAGGATGCTGCAAGATGTGGCAGCTCTCACCGGATCCGTTGCGCCAATTTATGTTGCCTTTGGCTGCTCTCTAGACACCAGGAATAGAGTTGGAGGCTAGCGCAGAACGCTAAAGCATAGCCTATGCGGTCATCAGAGGAGGTAGCCAGTTTATAAATGAGCTTCCACAGCTGCCAGCTAGCTCTCCAGCTGCTTCATCTGTAAACGGCCTCTGACACGTAAAGCTCGTTACTGTCTGTAAAACGGCAAGATTCAAGCATCCGCTCTGTACCCTAATTAGATGTTTGCTAGTCTTGGTAAGGGTAGTTTGGGCCCTTGTAGAGCATCATCCACGAAAAACATTTAGCTGCCAGCGCTGGCTACTTTGATACGAAACTTTCGGAATGCAACGGGCTGGGCGACAGAATCGGGGTCATCAAACACCACCTACCTCAGCCTCCCTTCAATACACATTTCAGTCGCGCCTCTGGTCAACACGGAGACACCAAGACCCTTCTAACAGCAACGGCGCCACCGTCATTCCTACAACACCACACACCGGCTCTTTGTGAACTCGGAGCATTTCACACACGAGCGCAAGCTCCCAAACATGTTCTAGCACCAGCACCACTGCACGCTTGCCGTCACCGTTACCAGTGTTCACGGCACAGCAGCCGTCCGAGCGGCTACTACAGGGTCACTCCTCGGGGCCCATGGTGTTCAGGTCTGCCCGCGCCACCTTGGACTTGAGCCGGTCGATGGGAGTCGTGTTGTCGTACAGTGACGGCGCCTGCAGCAGGATGGCACACGTGCCGATCACGCAGGCTAGTGAGAAGATCCAGAGGAACAGCCGGTCCAGCACCATGGCTACGTACTGCCAGTCAGCCTCGATCTGTGAACAGGGGGAGGGGCGTCGTAGAGGCATCGACGACAGCGGTACGTAGCTGACAATCATTGAGTGATAGATGATGGTAGGAGAACGAATGTCATCGCTGCTAATTTATTTCTCCCGTCACAAAAAAGAGAACACATAGGATTTCTTACGACCTAACCTAATTATTGGTGTAGCCTGGTTTGTGCCGAGAAATACATCACTTCGTAATAATTTGTGTGCTAGTGTCAAATCTAACTGAAGACTAAATTTGTCTCCTTGCGGCTCACTTGACAAGAACAGGCGTTACACGGCGGCAAGTCAACACATAACCATTACGTCCAGCGAAGGCGGCAGTCGCTTTCACTGGCCCCTAACGGCTCTCACATCAGCGTTAACAATGCAGCGGCCATCGCCAGTCTTCATCTGCATATTATTACTGTGTATTCAGCGGCGTTATAATAAATGTCCGCCCGAGCGGGGCCCTCGCGCCGACGGGTGCCGATTGTGGCATCCATCCAAAGGTCCGCCGCTGACACGTGGTCAATGTTGATAAACTGACGCAATGTCGCCAGACAACGAACTCAAAATTTACGGCGGCGACGATTCCGTCATTTATCTTTTATTCATGGCTGCCTTGGCCGTAATGGAGGTCGGCATCAGAAAATCGCGCGGAGCAGCTGCGGTCGGTTATACAGAGCGAGAGCAGTTTGTTATCCGCCATCCGGCAGATGAACAGGGCGGGGTTTGCACTGATACAGATAGAATGCGAATGTTGATAATAGCAAACAGTGATTCGGTTTAACAATGTAACTTGTTTCGCTGACATTTACCGTCGCTGTGTTGGATACTTTGGTAAATTTGGTGCTGGTAGGTGAAACGAAGGATTAGGAATGAATCATTTAATAAAATCCCACTACACATTCTTCTGCAAGCAGCACATTCGTAGTTGCTCCATGAACCGAGAAAACAAGGAGCTACAAGGAAAATGAAATTTATAGCTGCACAACGCCGTTGCCTATACGAGCGGAATAATAGCCTGTTAACAGAATAACGGAGGCGTTTAGAAACACAAAACCTTTCAAGAAGCAAGATTGATGAGGTTTGTACGCTAGATTTCTCGTAAGTATGGGCTGGGCACCTTCAATGAAATTCATTGAAAAGAGGAAGGGTCGATAAACTAGAGATGTCAATCGGATACCAACTTTTTGGTATACCGATACCAAACCGATACCAACTTGGCATTTGGTATTTCAATCGTAATGTGTTTGGTATTTTGTTGGTATCATGAACCCTCAATAATGTATAAAAGGCTAAGAAATCGGTAAAAAGTTGGTATTTCCCTCATTTTTCCAAGTTGGTTTGGTTTCGGTATTTCCCCATGGTTTTGGTTGGTATTTGGTTTGGTATCGGTATTCAGATTTTCCGTAATTGACATCACTACGATAAACACATAAGTTACTATACGCAATATACGTCTGCGGGCTCTCAAAAATCATTTTCATTGATTCATACAAGGTCTATACTCCATATTACATTTTAGTTGTGCTACTCATCATCGCATGAACCAATGGAATCCGACTAAGCCCCTTACGAAGGAGAAAAGAATAGCTATCTAAGTGACATGATCCTAAGGCTGACACGGCGAGGAAAGAAACAAAACATTAATCGATAACCATGATAAAAAATCGCGGTAGTATACTCACATCCTCGTAGGTGTCTTTGTTCTTCATGTGTTGGGCGATGGTGCGCACGCCCATGATGGCGTTCTGGACGCGGTAGTCGAGTTTGCTGCCCCCGGGAGGTGAGGAGGGCGGCGCGTGGTGCGAGCAGAATCCGCCCTCCAGCGGGGAGGCGAAGGGTAGGGCCAGCCGGTCACCCACCACACTGGCGTCGCCGTACCGCTCCAGGTCGTAGCGGGACGGCGGCGCCGGCAGCTCCAGCTCCGCCAGCGTCGACTCCTCGCCGTCAGGAACGACCTCCTCGTCATCATCCTTGGCGGGCCGCACCACGAACAGGATGGAGGGCAGGTACTGGACGAACAGGCGCCGCATCCAGCCCGACATCCGGTGCGTGCTCGGCGAGCGAAAGTTGACGTTGAGCACGCAGATGGTCGACATGACGGACAACGTGACCAGAATCATGGTGAAGAGCAGGTACTTGCCTAGGAGAGGTACTGTCAAAGACGTCGGAGGAATGATCTCAGCCAGCAACAGGACGAACACAGTCAACGACAGCAGGATCGAGATGCAGAGCGAGACCTTCTCGCCCGACTCTGACGGCAGGTAGAACACCAGGACGGAGAGGAAGCTGATGCCCACGCAGGGGATGATGAGGTTCACCGTGTAGAAGAGCGTCTTTCGCCGCAGTGTGATGTTGAAGTAGATGTCCGGGTAGGGCTCCTCGCAGCAGCTGTAGTACCGCTCCCGGCGCTGGGCGGGTACTGACATCACGTCCCACTCCACGCTGATGTAGTAGTCGTTTAGGTCGATGCCGTAGTCAACGTCGTTTGAGTCCGGAGTTTGGTGAAGATGCTGTAGATCCAACTGGAACATCGAACAATAATAGCAACGTGTTAGCGTAACGCACAAATTTTAGGTGTGGTCCACCACCAAAAACATGCTTCTTTGAATAACATATGGCCATGGACGTATGCAATGTATGTATGTGGGCAATCAATGGGCATCCACACGCGCCTGCGTCCATTTACGCAGGTCGTTCTTCTTATGTATCCCAACCATGCATTGTATATAGCTGCTGGTATTCAGCTCGAATGTTTGGTGAGACATCTAACCCAGAATGAATATTCTCACAAGTGACGTCAAGATGTTGACACAATAAACATTTTCCTCATTTCCCGAATGCCATGATGATGCCAAAACGTCGAAGAAGCAATCATCCGAATGACAATGTGTGGATGCAGGGGCATAATTGTTTCCCCAGAACGGCAAACCAGCTTCCATTTACCTGCGGTACACATCTGAAATTACTCCTGTCAAAGCCATAGCCATGCTATTTCTCTGAAGGTGAAATTCAAAGCAGATTGGCGGTACCGTGATTGAATAACATGATTACTTGGAAGGCCTATATGACTCTTGAGAAAACTATCAGCATGTTTTCCACGAACGGATTTCCTGTTGCTGTTGCTGATTGCGAATGGAATCCAGCGTGATTTCCTACAAAGTACTAATAAAAATATTGGGAAACAATGCGAATTTATTGATAAGTGTGCAAGGGCATTATAGCCATATTCTGGAAAGATTGGCATTGATTGGAAAAAGATTGGAAAGAAGAAAGAAAATAGAGTCATGTTGCAAGTTCGCCACGTCGAGATTACCATGTTCAACAGTTGCACCGTTTCGGACAAAAAAGTTGATATCTACATGGGAACAAAAATATAAGTCAGTACGTAAGTAGGTACATAAAAATACTAGTACATTTTAAAAGTAAAAATCTAACCTCTTCTTTGAATCGTGCCAATTGCCAGCGTGTCCACTGTCCAATGTCAGTATCCTGTAGCGTGTCTACATGTTTGAATGTAAACAATATTGGTTTATTGTTTTATCCACGCCCCAAAAAGAACCCGTTGAGGATACCGCTACCATTTATATTCCAAAACCAGAAGCCGTGCTTATGTTTCATCACTATTCGTGGCTTATCTCTCTCAACCAAAGCTTTTGTTTGTGTGCCACCTCGGCAGCGCTTTCTGTGACTTTTGCAGGGCGCGTTTCGGAGGCCATCCTTCAGAGAAGCAGCGCAGCGGACCGCTCGGGACGCGATCCTGCAGGCCCGCGGGTGGCAGATATAGATCTGAGCTCTATATTGAGTCGGCCGGACCGGCCCGGCCGGCCGGCAGCCGCTCAGCCGCTCTGGGTCTGATTTGTGGCGCCGCTGGCGGGGATCGATTGCGGCGCGCTGGTGACAGTCGCGCCGCGCCGACTGCAGGCGCAGCAGAGATGAACAGAGCGGCCGAGAGCCACCAAAAGGTGAGCGCTAAGCTTGAGAGCAAAGATCGCAGAGTGGGTCGACGATCCCATGTATGACAGCAGAGCAGCAAATTTGGCACAATCGAGTTCGGGCTTCGCTACATAAATTAGGCATTGATAGCGTTGCAGTTGCAAAAACCGAAGATACTGAGGTAATGACGTGCTTTGTAGTAAAAGTTGCAGTTCACCATGGTTACTGGATAAAGCAGGGGTTATGTCTCATCTATCTTTTTTTTTTCTCGTTTCAGATCTGAAACCAACTAATGTATGCAAAATTTGGCATTAAAAGGAATTCCATAGATGATCGAATATCTATTGTCCACTTACACCAAAATATGACCCGTAATAAACCACCTTGCTTATTAATTACACTGGCGCACGGATCCCGGAACCCACTAGGCCCTAATCTCAAACACGTCAACGGCCAGTAATCCAATGAACGTCGACTAAGGTTTACGCTAATTGGTCATGGAAACACCGAGAGCTATGTTTGGCGCTTATAACACTCAAGAACGCTATAGCGCACACTCTGTCTTTTTTACCAGGAAAGGGGCCGTCATTTGAAACAAGAAACTTCCCTCGTGACTGTTTCGTTGAAGAAACAGCAGAGCGAAAAATGTTCCAACATACCTTTATCCACACAACAGCAACTCGTGGGTACAATAAAGTTATAATCGTACTCGCACAACTTTTACGTATATGTGATCACTGCTCATATACGTATGTAAGTACCGTTTTTAGCAATATCAAAGTTTTAGCATCCTACGCTGCTACCGAAGGGCGCCACATAGTCTCTTTTAGAGGCTGGGAGTGGCACGCCAATTTATGCTTAGCTCAGCCAATCTAGCTGTTTGTTCTCTGTCTAATCCATTCAGAGCCATTTAAGGATGGCCTTCCCTCGCAGGAAACTGAGCTTCGTGTGTGATGTTTTGCACATTAGGGCTCTAAATGGACAAAAACAAAGTACGAGGTGGACCACGTTTTAAGAAATAGTGAAAAATGTGTATTTACAGCAGTAAGAATGAAAGAAACGAGAAACACATCACTAATCAAAACATTCGGTTACCACTTTTGAAGACATGGTGATTATTCTTTCTCTTCGAAATGTTGTTGCAAGGCTTTTTGCTTTGTAGGACGTAGGTATTATCAGTTTTAACCCTCGCCCGCACATGGGGGGGGGGGTGGTTGCCACCCCCCCCAGGCAGTCTTTCTGCTCTGCACTCAACATTTTTAGAGCTAGAAGGCTGATTTTTCGTATAGCTGCTCGTCTATCCTTTCTTGATGTCCACTGAAAATTTCAAGTTTCTGTGATTTTTGGTTTCGGAGATATGACCTTGTTTTTCAGGTCATGTCATGACCCAAATGGCCAATTCTCAACATCTTGCGTTTGCCATGGGCCTTGTGAGCTTTTGACACCCTGATTTCGGCCTTTTTTGCCAGTCTTACCTCCCACCTATCACGGAACATGTTGTTCGACGATGTACAGGGGTCAAGGTCAGGGTCAAGGTCAACCTAGGTCATCTAAGATAATTGCGTTTTAGGCAAGCTGAATTTACTTTTTGTGAAGTTTTTTGACTGAATTTTTGGTAAAAGCTTCTCAGATCATGATTTCATGTGATATGGACCCAAAAACAATCGGTGCACACATCAGTATACACACAGACACACACAGACATACAAACACATATAATTGACCTTGACCTAACTTGACCTGAAATGACCTCAGCAGCAAAATTCTGGTCGGATAGTGTGACAAAGAGGTTCTAGCTGGCTTGGCACCAGAAAACAGCATCGTCATCGGTATTTGATAAGCAGCGCACTTGATATCCAACGGTGACCCAAAACAGCAACATTTTTTAGTTTGACCTGACCTGGAAGGTCAATGACTGACCTGAGAAGGTAAAACTGGGTATCATTGGATTCGTCTCTTCCCAAAGAATCTTTTTGGTTTTTACTGCTAAGCTCTATCTCCAACAGGAACGAAATGGCGCGGGGGGGGTGGCAACCACCCCCCCCCCCCATGTGCGTTCTAGGATGGGAAAATGGCATGTGCGGGCGAGGGTTAAGATTTGCTGGCTGAGCTCACATACGCATTATTTATGTGATTTCTTTATGTGATATTTATGTGAATTCTTATGCTAATGAGTTGTCTTTTTAGATATTTATAGTTTATGTTTTTTATTAACTGCTTATCAGTACAGAAAAATACGACAGTTTTACATCAATAGACTTGAAACAAGGACTCCCTCGGGGATTCCACTAACCATGTATCCATCGTAGGTCCAGCTGCCAAACTTCATGAAGCACGTCTGCTCGTCGAACGGAAAGTACTCGACGTCTATCTCGCAGTAGGACTTGTAGATAGCCGGCGGCTTCCAAACCACCCGGCCGGTGAAGTTGAGGATCGCCTTGGTCATGATGGTGACCTCGTAGTTGCCGTCCGCGCTGCCAGATGGAGAGGAGGGCGGTCAGATCTGTGGCTTACACAATGTTGACCTTACCCGTCTACGACTGGGGTCACACTACGAGTCACACTTCATGAGTCTGACAACAATGACATAATACTTCTAGTTAATGAGCATAGTGTGATAATGGAAAATAATTACAAGATAATTAATTAGTACTGACTGATAAGTAAAATTCTTGACATTGCCTCCAGTAAACGAAGAGCTGATATCAAAGAACTAGAGGAATAAATTTGTTAATAAGCAGATCGTACTACGTTAGTCATCGCCATTTGCGGCTAGCAACTGCATCGATTGTTGGTGGTAAAGTCACCGACACAAATCAGGCTCAGGAATCTTCAAGCCCAGAAAATCATAGATAATAGATTTATGCTATTTGAGATAAGAATTGACCCATTGCGGCCAACATTCCAAAATCACCCGTTGTTGCAGGAGATCGGGGCAATTGCTTATCTCGATACACCAGGGCGGCCAATCGCTCGACGGAAGTGGAAGAGTAATCTCGTCACCCTGTCGTCTCTATCTGCGTCGTGAATGGCCTACCGGAGGCAGCGTTCAGCAGAGATCGGCTCACCGACCCCGTTATCAGCGGACCCAGGCCGCCGGAGATGGAGCGGGCGCCGGCGGCTCCCTGCGGAAGGGTTGGGTCACCGATCTGACGGGACCGATGGACCAACGGACCGCACTGGAGCGGCGGGTCAACGGACCAGAACGACTGATTGGACCGGCCAAGAGGTACCGCAAAGGTATGACATCTTATGGTACACTGTGGATGTCTGGTAGGTACGAAACGAAGTGAGTGGAAGTCTGGTAGACCCGATTAGCAAACGACTTTGTCTCTTTGGCACTGTGCCTTTCGCATAGGCAATATGACGGCGTGGGCGCATGTGCTTATTACTGTACAATATGCATCCTGCCCACTGGTGCTAGTTGCCGATAAACAGTATGCAACTAATAAACAAACTGATCCGAGGATCAAGAGTGGGAACTGAAAGAGGATAGAACGAATTGAGGAAAGATCGGGCCCAATAACGTATAACTGACGAACCGATGGATCAGCGGCTGGTCAGGCCGACAGAGCGGGGGACGACAGCCAACCGGCGCCGGTGAACCAGAGTTGGACCGCAGAGCCGCCGCCGGTGGATCAAAGGATCGGACCACAGAGCCGCCGGCCAGAGCACCAGTGGACCAAAGGGTCGGACCACAGAGCCGCCGGCCAGAGCACCAGTGGACCAAAGGGTCGGACCACAGAGCCGCCGCCAAGTGGACCAAAGGGCTCGACTGCCGCACAGCCGCAGAGATAGCGCATAATGGATGAGCGCAGCTGTCGGTTTTCTCGCCGCCGGCAGAATGGCCGCCGTCCGATGGCGGCCACCGCCGAGAATTGAATTATGGACGGCGCGAGAAAACGAAGAGCCTGAGAGAGACCCACTTGGTGGCAGTCTGAACAGAAGGTGAGCTTCAGAGAGGAAGGTGATCGAGCAGGAATGGTCATAAATGCCGGAAAAGAAATTAGCTTTGGTGTAAGAAGGGATCTGGCAGGGACACTATAGCCTTTACATCCAAATTATATGCATGACACAACCAAAAATTGGGTAGGTATTTTGTATTGCGTAGGTAGGCTTTGCATTACTATGTTTACATAATATGGTCATTGGTCTGTCATTCCATCCATTCAAAACATTCGAAATAATATAATATAGAAGTGCTATTGCTGCAAAGCGGACAAGAAATAAGAAATAGAAATAACGAGGATCCTATTCCCAATACCTTTTGCAATTCGTCTCGGCATTGTAAATACCACCAACATCTCAATTCATACCACGGAGCTGTAGTCGGAGCTGTTCTCAGCATAGAGATCTTATATACATAGAGATGACATGCACTTAAAATCGTGGCGATTCAGTGGGTCTTTTTAAGCAACTTATTTTCAGCCAGTAGCGTGCCAATATGGCTGAGGCATTGTTAGTCTGAAGAAATTATTACGTAGCGAGCGAAGCAAGCGTAGTCTTTCGTAGATTAACGGAAATTTCTGAGTATGAGCGACCGGCCGGCCGTGGTTACGCTTTTGCGAGGCTTATATCTCAGCAACCACTTGACCGATTTATATTCGATGATTTTTCTAGGGTAGCTTCATTCCTTCTACCAAGTATTGGACTTCTCGATGCATGTGGGTGACCGCTTATGCACGTGCCACGTGCAAAACGAAGAGGTGTCAGTTTTGCAATTGTTGCAATATCTTGGTAACTACTTGGCCGATTGCGCTGAAAGTTGGTATGTAGGTAGGCACCCACTAGGCAATGCATATCCATGTGCCACAGTTGGGGTGCTGCCGCACGTGCGCACGTGCAGGGGTCGATTCCAGATCTCGAGAACGGCTGAACCGATTGTGCTGAAATTTGGTACATGGTTAGGGACCAGTTAGTAGGGTGCCGTGCAAAAGTCAGTTGTGACCCATTTTGCACGTGTGCACGTGCAGGGTGCCGCTTTCAGATCTCGAAAACGGCTAGGCCGATTGCGCTCAAATCTGGCACATCGCTAGGGACCGATTAGTCGGGTGCAGTGCACAAGTTAGTTGGAGGTGTCCCTTGCAAATTCGCTTGTCCAAGGCCCACCCTCTCGCTCGCTCCGTTGGTCGCCCCAAAAGGCGTTTTACTGGTTAAAAATATTGCTGTTCTTTCCTGGCTGATTTCATTCCTGAGGGAAGCAATGAAATTTGTAGCATGATTTCATTTTGTGTTTTTATTGAATTCCTTAAAAGCTCGCCTAAAAACATTCTCTCTCATTCAGGCTCTCATCAACCCGGCAGGCGGTGGACCTCCCGGCCACCATCCGCGCGGTGGGGGGGGGGGGACATTTTTTGCCCCCCTCCCGTATCTCCGAAACTACTGGACGGATCCGTAACATTCAAACGATGTTCGATAGCCCTGTCAAATTTGTCGACGGAACTCCAATTTCATTGACCTCGGGGTCACCGATGACGTCACAGGTCAGGTCAAAGATAAAATGTTTCGCGTACGTTAGAAATAGGGCGTACGTTGCCTAGTATATATGTTGCTATTAGGGGTCACTCATAATACCATGTCAGGTCACAGGTCAGGTCATCAAGGGTCAGCACATGAACCAACTTTACTATTTACTAGGGTTGTGCGATGCATGTTTTATGCCCCCCCCCTGACATGGTCCCCCCAAAAAAAGGTTACAGGTCTAAGGTCATTTGGGTCAGGCTCATGGAATTTTCAGGATAGGTTCCTTGAGATTTGGTCAAGTTTGGCGTTTTCGGTCAACCGTCGTGAAAACGGCTATTCTGAACCTTTCTGAGCACGGTACAAGCTCAAATATACTATGTTGCATGTTCCGATTCAATGATACATTAACCCTCGCCGAACCTATTGGTTTTCTACATACGCGCCGGCCGGGGGGAGGGGGTTGGTACGATTTCCCTCGCCGTTTCGCCCCTGATGAAGCTAGAGCGTCGCGGAAAAAACAAGCGTGTGCGCCGTTACAAGACGCAGGGACTGGTACCCAATTTTAAGGTCTCATTAGTCACGTCAAGTGACCAAGGGCCAGGGTTCAGTTTTTCATAGCTTCGCAAAAAACGGTCGGAGAGCCGCGATTTTGGCATCATCGTGTTCGCCTCGCTCAGGCGCGTCGAATGGTATACTTTTTGTTCGGGTGAGGTCAACTTGAGGTGTTGACCTCGCGTCAAGGGCAGGTCAGCTCCCCCAGATCACGAAGCTGGTTGAAAGAGGTCATGCTACATATTACTCGAATCGGCAGGTCTTCCTGAGTTTATTGGTGGCTTTCCCGACTCGCTAACTCAGTTTGATGGGGAGTTATTAATGAAAAACTCTAATGACCCAAGTATATAACTGCGATGAAAACCGTAAGCCTCATGCTAATAATTATATTCAAAATAGGGCCAAGAAAATAAGACATATTGGCCAAACTGAAAAACTGACTTTTGTCAAACCGTCTTACGGTTTTCATTGCAGTTATATTGTAATCATGAGCCTCAAAACCGCGCTTTTAATCATTTGGGTAATTTAATCAATGACCCAAGTGACCATAAATGACGCCACGCAATGTCAACAATGCAAAAGTGAAGCATCGGACCTTGCAAGGCGTGCAAGAAATCACGATTCCATGTGCTGGAGACAGTTTGAGATAGTCCTCAGCGCTAACATAGCAGTTTTCATTTTTCCCCATTGACTTATACCTAATGGTGAGGTCACGTGGCCGACCTGACCTCATGTGATTTTTAGGGAAAATCCGAGATATATGTACAAGTTGTGAGCAGGGCTGCGGAGTCGGAGTCGGAGTCGGAGTCGGTCGGAGTCGACAGTTGTGACCGGAGTCGGAGTCGGAGTCGGAGTCGATTTTAGAACCCCGAGCCGGAGTCGGAGTCGGAGTCACCGAAAATCTGTCGACTCCGCAGCCCTGCTAGGTCTGCGGAGTCGGAGTCGGGAGTTGGAGTCGGTCGGAGTCGACAATTCTGCCCGGAGTCGGAGTCGGAGTCGGAGCTGGTTTTTGAAAGCCGGAGTCGGAGTCGGAGTCGGAGTCGCCAAAAATCCATCGACTCCGCAGCCCTGGTTGTGAGACCTCTGGATGATACTACATCCTGTAAGTTTCATCTCCCTGTGAAAGTTCCTCTGGCACTGACGGCGTTGCGAAGTTGCGACATCTGAGGACTGTGCAGAGGTTCACTTATGACGTCACAGGTCAGTGACCTGACCTGAAAATGCGGTTGGTGTCACAAGATGCGGCTTGGATCAAAGGTCAGTTATGCCAAGTTTCACCTCTCTATCGCCTGCGTCTTCGGAGCTATCGTGAAAACCCCTATAGGGAGGCGGCACCCGCCCTCCCCCCCCCCCCCGTCGGACGGCGAGGGTTAATGATGCATGCAGTACCTTGATACGAGCATAAGGTTAAAACCACGTTAAAACATGCCTAATTTCATTTCAATAATAACGCTCGAAAGCGTCACAGCTAGACAAAAAAGAAAAACTGTACTTAAAAATAAGCGGATGTGAGCACAATCTCCTTGACCGAATCCTTACAAAATGCAAGTCACGGGCCATGGCACCCCAGAAAACCTTGCTTAAAAAGACCCACTGAATCGCCACGAAATCAAGTGCTTTAACATAGGCGTGTCATCTCTATGTATATAAGATCTCTATGGTTCTCAGTGCCCGTTAAATATTCCAGCGGCTGAGCTCGAGGCTGTTCTAGCAAATATTCATAAATCACTCTCATCCTCTTGTCACGCCGGGCGCCTCCAATATTTCCAGACGGAGTTGACAGACACCCACTTACGATTGCTGTTGTGACGAGATATTGGTTTCTGATGCTAGGGAGGCAGAAGTGTAGTGCAAAAATTCGACGTCACTTCATGCATTGCAATTTTACTATTCTGGTAGCACTTCAAGCCTCGTGAATTATTAACAGAATGGCCGCACGCTGTGCAGAGAGAAGTCACTGCGAAATGAAATGACCTTTTGTCCGACCGTGACTGAAGACAAACAGCGGACAGCGGCATTTGCGAGATGTCACACCACTTCACGGGCGAGCTCACTTATTATATAGGACGATGTCGGGAAGCCAGATGTGTTCTGAAGGGACGTGTAGCGTCTGAACCCCGCCATACTCTGACGGGTCCCAGGCCAGCTTGTAGTCGTTCCATTCCTGTGGATGGACGGGGGGGGGGGGTCAATGGCGGTATGCACCTGATATCAACGTCTCCATGAATCCCAAACTTGGATAGGTGCGTTCTGCGATCTCACTACAGATGTGGGTTGGATTTTTGATTTCATTCGATCTCACGGTGATTGATGAAAACTTTAGGATACGACAAGGGGCTCTTGTATGGTCAGCTCAGTGCATCCGCATCCAGCTTTAACAGTCAGTTTGCATCATGTCGTCGAGATCATGTCGAGATGAGTCAACACCCTGGTGCAAAGCATAATAGACTCTGAGTACAAATATTAGTAAACCTCAATTGGCATGTGTTGCCAAATCGGAAATAGCGACAACGTATCTTTTTCAGATGTCACACATATTTTCCTTAGCTGTCAATGTTCAAGATACATTGCTATTTTTGTTGTCCAACTGAGGCAGTTTAATTCAATTGGGCGGATATAAATTGGTTCTTAGGAATTAGATCTGCAACGAACAAATATGGTTTGCGTGCAGACCTTATGTACACTTCCTTCAGAAGTGCGTGTCTCCATACAGCAGCTTTGGAACTTTTTATGTTGTAATTCATTCTTGGGCAGTAAGAAGTTGATGTGAACCTATTTTTTTTTTTTTTTTGAAGTTACAAGTAGATTACAGGTTGCACCAGCTGCTCTCGAAGAAACTCCCCACCCACCCAGGCACGTCACCGAATCAGCCCCCTCTCTCCGTTCGATCGCGCGCATGGTTTCATTCCCGATGACTGGGAGGGGGAGGAGCAGGGTCACCGGCTATCACCCGGTCCGGATCGACACGTGGTGTCAGCGCCTAACGTCGGCAGACGGTCTCAGACGCAGACGTGACCGGCGTGCGGAGACGGACGGCGCCGGGTCTGCCGGGGAGCCGCCAAACACACATCGATCCGACCTCACCACCGCCGCCGCCGCCGCCTCCTCACCACCCGCAGCCGTCAGCCGGCGGCTGGCGACTTGCGAGTCGCGCTCCTAATTGCCTGACCAGCATGGGTGAGTAACTTATAACTTCAATGACAGCTCAGTAACTCATGATCCGATTGCGCTGCGTTCGTGTTTGAAATACTTCCACATCAAGGTGCCAGTTCGTGAATTTTGACGAATCACAGCGAAAGTCGTGTGCTACGACTACACAGAACACATAATGTTGGCCTCATACTCTTATTGTTTTTGTCAGTTAACGTATACCACTAACGTGCATGTACTCGTATATGTTTTGTTACCTATGAGCTTACATATAACGCGATAGCATAGTCGTTAGGTGACGATAAGTCATGCAATCCGTGATACAGCCTCAGGAGACAACGGCGGCACAGTTTCTTACCTGTTCGACCCAGACATTCGTGGTCATGATTTGACTCTTCATGTTCTGAAAAAACGGAAAACAATGTCAGATGGTGGTTACAAATAGATGCGTTTTCAGATAATAGTGTTATAGCCCAAAAGAGACACAAGACGTTTGGCATACAATATTGACATCCAGCCAGACAAGTAAAAGGCTATGCTCGCACCATTTGTACAATCTGAAAAAGTAGAAATTTATTTTGCAGCCATATTACTTATTTTGCGCACAACCGGGGACCTGACAACCTTCTTCGTGTGTGTTTTCGTTCCTATTACTGCGTGTCTTTTATGCCAGCGGTGCCGCTTCCACCAGTCTTCTCGCCATCATCGCGCCCCGTTTTTTACCCCATCGCATTCATTTCCTTTTCTTTCATCGCCTGCCCGCACCCCGCCAGCGACAGAGAAAGGAGTATCACAGGCGAGCGGGCGAGCCCGGGGATTCGGGGGAGATGGGGAGCGCCTCCCACCATCAAACATCAGACCTCGCCGCCTTACTCAGGGAGACACTGCGTGAAACGAGCCGGCGCGAGCCTTTTCGCCCGCCTCCCCCGGGATGTCTCACCGCGCTCTGACTCGTGCCCGTAATACCACCCAGTCTCCTCCCCCTCTGCCCTCGGTTCTCTGTCCTCTCACCGTGCTCAGAGCTCTGTCCCGGATCACTCGTGTAAGGGAGGGGGCGGACAAAGGGCCGCCGGGACCTGATGTGGCCGGGTCAGCACTCAGCAACGGTCGTGGGCGACCCGTGCCAGCCGCTTTGTATCTGCCAAAGGGTGGCCCGGCTGTCAGCGGCGCCGGCCCTCAAACACTGCAAGTATCGCAGGTATTTTTTCATTATTATTATAATCATTACTTTCCAAACAATATACTGAGAAGAGCTAGAGAGTACTCGTAGCCAGCGGTAAACAATGCTTGAAACTATTTCTGGGGCTCGCGATTGGCAGATAACATCTCACCTATATGTTATGACCGTTTTAAATGAATTACAAAAAGTTGATACCTTCTTATCTGACAATTGCATGAAAAGGAAGACGCACAATATGCACAAGGAAGATGCACATGGCGCCTGCTGTGATATTTTGATCTGTAAAAGGTCGCCACGCATTGCTTTGAATCCAAGGAGTGAACTGACAAATGTATCAAAGAACTTCAAAGGATCTGATGATTGGAAGTGGTCTCATGTATGTGAATATCAGGCACGTGCATGAAAATGAAACTTGGATACTGGATAGGTATGATACTATCTGATCTCACAGACTTTGGTCTCGGATCCAACTTAGTCATAGATTTAGCTGTCTGGAGGCATATGCCTGCGCCAAACCACATGGCAGGCGTGCATCCAGCTCTTTTAGACTTAGTTTCATGAGATAGCTTCCTTTCAATAAAAACTGCATTGCAACAAAACGACAACAAACACTTCCAAGTTCCAACTTATGTCCATCAGTCTTCGCTCCTCATATAATGGAAGGCTGTCCCGTTTATTTCATCCCGTGTCTCATCTAAACCGTTTCAGGGCATCGGAGTCGCTGAACCTCCCATCGCTTTGCGTCCGAGTTTCGTAAGGCCGTTTATAGGCAGTTGGCAGCTGCAGCTGCCGGAAGCTGCCGGAAGCTGCCGGTAGCTGCCGGGCCAGCTGTCGGACCTGTCTGGAAAACTTCCGAAGCTGGCGGAGCGGCCCGGAGCGGGCTGTCGCCGACACTCTGGTACCATATTGATCGTCGGCCGGCCGGCGGGAGGTGGGCGCTCGGAGCCGGGCTGCGAGAGCGGCGCCCGAGCTGCCGCAGCCCAGGGGAGCACGCATTGTCACCGACTGGTCACCAGCGCAGCGCCACCGGCTGCAGCCCAACCTTGGGGCGGGGGGGGGGGACTGTGGACCGCAGAGGGATGCAGGGGAGAGGGGTGGGGCGGGGAGGGAGGGCCAGCGAGCTGATGGATTGTCTGGGGGAGCCGGGTGCAGCTGATGGAGCCGCGCCGAAAACTATTAGATTGGTGAGGTGTGATGGTAGGGAGAGAGGCGTATGATCGACTGGTACCCTGAATAATTAAAAATCAACGCTTGTTTTCCGCTAAATTATTGCTTTTTACATTCTTGCGGTTATCTATTGTCAAATATATATTATTTGATCTATTTGTATCAAGTGTCATTGTTCTAAGATTTTCTTATTGACGATTAGATGAAAAAGACTGGAAACTTACAGATCGCATTCCATGATTCAGGATCCAAAGCTGAGCACCAGCTAATGATATGTCGCACTATTCATAACAGCTTTAGTCAGACAAGAAAACGCGTGTTACTTATTCATTGCAACGTGACAAAGGAATTATAAAAAAAAAACATATGGTCGTGGTTGAGGTCAGCTCAATGCCATTGTAATCATTGCACGGCCCAATATCATGTCGAGCCAAGGTTTTGTCTCCCTTATAGATGGCTCGCAGGCTCGCTGAAGGTTGGAATCATACACGTTCAACTATACCAAGCGGTGACTCTTCCAATATCCAAAGGCTTCAAAACTTTTAACTAGTTCCCGTTCTCAACGTGCAAAATTAAATAAGCTTTCTCCAAATACCAATTCTTTTCTGTTCTCACCCGAGTTTATATTGAAATGGCCTAACGTCGTAACTGCAAACTGCAAAGCCCAACCCTTTGTCTGAGCAGTGCTCTAGATGAATGTGGCAGCAGGAGATAAGGTCCAGCTTTCAAATAGACACGAGCCTCCACTTTGAAACTGACATAACTTGGCAGTCTATCAAATATATCCGAGCATGAGTTTCACAAAGTCTGCTTTACACGCTGGCTGCCATTTCCGTGGGCTGCGATCGGACGGATCGCCTGACCGACCAGCCCGAGCTGGGCCGGGCTGGGAACATTGGTCGATTGCTGGCTGAACAAAGTTGGCCAATGGTCGCCCCTCTCAGCGGGGCGTCGGTTCCGACAAGGCCTGGTCTCAGGAACCGAGAGCGCCCCTGCCTGTCAGCTCTGCAGGAAGACGCTGGCTGCGTCCGGGGCGAGGCTGAATAGAGGAGAGAGAGAGAGAGAGAGAGAGAGAGAGAGAGAGAGAGAGAGAGAGAGAGAGAGAGAGAGGGGAGGGAGGGAGATGATTGTGGTGGCACGATGCCGCAGTCTGACTAATGGCAACCACTTAGCTAGCCGGAGATAATTATTGGCAGGGAAGCACTGGTAGCGAATCGTGTAGTAACAACCCAGGACATGACAGGGTAGACACACCGAGCCACCCTGATGCGAAACAAGAAGGCCTATTTAGCAGCTGGCTCTGTACATACATCCATGCATATCTCATCATGTCCGACTGGTTCGATGCAGAACAGACCACTATGGCAAAAATGACAAAAAAGTTGCACAAAGACGGCACATAACCAGGAATGAGTGCCCCACGAAGGCAAAGCAAAGCAGGAGTGGTTAAGTATGGTATGAGCATGGCAGTTGTTTCTCCTGTTTTCTGTATAAGTGTATAATCACCACAGGCAGTAAAGTCAACTTTACTTAACCGTCGCCCGCACATGCCATTTCCCCATCCTAGAACGCACATGGGGGGGGGGGGGGGAGGTTGCCACCCCCGCGCCATTTGGTTTGTGTGTCCCTATTACACGGGATCATGAACTGATCAGCTTTTACCAGAAATGCAGTAAAAAAGTTCACGAAAAGTAAATTCAGCTAGCCTAAAATGCAATGTTTTTAGGTGACCTAGGCTGACCTTTTCCCTGACCCTGACATATGTACATCGTTGAATAGCATGTTCCATGACAGGTGGGAGGTAGGACTAGCAAAAAAAAAAAAAACTAAATCAAGGTGTCAAAAGCTCAAAAGACCCATAGCCAACGCAAGATATTGAGTACCTATTGGTCATTTGGGTCATGACATGACCTGAAGAACAAGGTCATATCTCCGAAACCAAATATCACAGAAACTTGAAATTTTAGTTGACGCTGAGAAAGGATAGAGAAGCAGCTATACGAAAAATCAGGCTTCCAGCTTTAAAAATGTTGAGTGCAGAGCAGAAAAACTACCTGGGGGTGGCACCCCCCCCCCCCCATGTGCGGACGAGGGTAAAAAAGTGCATGCACAATGGTTAATAAAGCCTTGCCGTATCATTAAAAAAAAACTTGCTTGCAGTACCTATTTCTATAAGGTTCTTGACTGTCGCAAGATTCACGGCAAGATTCAAGGTTCAACGAGTTTGACAGTGGTTTCAATTCAACAATAACATATCTCTTCGTGAACCGATTTTGTGTGGGGAACGAAGTCATGTCTGTTGCCCTGCTCCATATTTATACATTTATAAATACCAAGCAATGGCCAATGGTTTGTGTCCGTTTGAAATACAATTATAACTTGACGCATCGATATGAAGTGAAGTGTGAACCGAGCCATTTAAAGTTTCGGGTGACCAAGACTAGCAACAGTGGCTGCTGTTTTATGAGATCAATTTGACAAGGCGCCAAGCAGCGATATCGACCGTAGCTTCCAGTGTTTGAGCTGACCGCGTTCAATGGTGTGAGACCGCCGGGAGAATCCTCTCCCATATTATCCTCGCCGGCTAAGCTCGGGTTTCCGAGGACCCGCTGTTTGGGGATCGATGCCCGAGCACGGTTATTTTTCCGCCGCCCGCTGAGCTTCATCCAGCCACTGCTGTGATCGTTTTCAGCTCCTTAGTCGCGGAGCCACACCGAGCACATCAGCAGTCCAGCTGGCTAAAACAACGAAATTCCTAGGCATCACAGCCTAATGAAAATAAACGCGGACGTGCTCTCTCCGTGTTGCCGTTGATCGCGCTTCTATTGATGTCATTGTTCGAGTTGGCCAGATGGGACCGACAATATAGGCTAGTTATTTCAACAGGACATGCAGACTACAGAGTCAGTCCGAGTAGCGACCATGGAATTCAAACCAGACAACTCATAGGTCACTTGACCCAAGGGTTTAACCCGCGCACCGACGGGGGTCTGCGCCAACTTAGTACCGACGGGGGGGGGCGGATGACCGCCCCCCCCCCTGAGATCTCGAGAACGAAGCAAGATAGCGACAAGCGGTAAACGGCATCGGATACGCACGGTCAAGATTTACAATTTTTACAAAGGTCATTTTCAGGTCAGGTCAAAGATGACGTCACAGGGGTCGAAAAAGTCAAAATGGCGGCGCTGAATATGGAGAGAGTTTTTCTCGAATAACTTTCGAATTAGTCAAGATAGGAACAAACTAAGGGCATCATCGTGATCCTCTCGTCAATCCGCATCGAATGATATATATGTTGACCTCGAAAGGTCAAGGTCAAAGGTTGACCTCAGGTCACGTGACCTCGAGGTCATCATGTATATCATTCGATGCGTCTTGACGAGCTGAACACAATGAGACCATCCACGCGTCTGTATCTTGTTCCTGTACGGAGTTATTGGCCAAAAACCTTTGGTGACCTTTGATGACGTCACATGACCTCACAGCTGCCCAACAGCAAAACAGACCTCAAGGTAGTGAAGATTGATCGTATATGAAGTCATGTATGGTATATGGGGCCATTCCGACCCGTTTTAGTGGTAAAAACAGGGAGTTGATTTTTCCCCCATTGACTTATAATGGGGAGGTCGCGAAATTGACCTGACCTTAGGTCACCGATATCAAAATTCCGAGATATACAAATTGTAGCTACTAATGACCTAATAACATCCTGCGACTTTCAAAGGCCTCCGACATCTACTGTAGCTCTGGCACGGTGACAAAGTTGCAAAAAAGTGACTTGAGGTTGGGTCATTCAAAGTGACCTGGTGACCTGACCTTGAAAGGTAGGAGGTTCAAACTTGCACACCATGTGTAAAATTGATAAGGGAATAGTCATACCAAATTTCGCGGCGCTACGCGCCGCGGTTTTCCCGCTATTCGCGAAAAACCTCAGGGGGGGGCGGATATCCGCCCCCCCCGTCGGTGCGCGGGTTAAACAACGCCAGATGGTCGAGAGCAGGCGATTCCTTTGAAAAGTCGCCTTTCAAGATTTGGCAGAGGCGCTCTGTCTAGCTGAGGAAACTAGACTGGTTTATTGGCACATTTATTCCCGCAGATAAGACCATGCTGACAGCAAATGGCCTCATTATCAAAGGTCATAGATATGTTATCGTTATGCAGAATCCCTAAATGTTCTTGTTCGTGCTGAGTATCTACTGAAGATACCCAAACTATTTGCTCATTAGGCAGCATTGTTTTAACCCGCGCCCGGCTGGGGGTCCTGGATTTCCACGCCCTGCTGGGGGGGGGGGGTGTTCAAACACCCCCCCCCTTCTAACTCGGCTCCTGGGCCACGTAGCGATACGCCGAAGGCGGCGTTCGAAAGAGCGTCAAAAATAATGACGAAATCGCTTCGGTCAATTTTTTGGTCAGGTCAAAGGTCAGGTCACCAGAGGTCATGAAGGTAAAATTTCGCCGATTTCAAGGTCGAATGTCGACAATTTATTTATTTATTTATTTATTTATTTATTGCATGTCTTAGTGGGATCCAACAATGTTGGCTTTTACCGCCACAGTGTCAAAGTACATAAAGGACACGTATATCACACAGTCGTTGAAGCAGATTTCAGAGAACATGAGATAAAAATAGGTATGCCCACGCGAGTGTGATAAAATTTCCAAGAAGCCAACGCATAACTCGGGAACCAATAGAGCTACAGCGCCGCGGAAAAGCGCACTCGATAGCCCTATTAACGCCCTTTCTGAGTAATCTTCTCAGATTTGACCTAACGTCAACGGTTTTGCCTCCAGGGGGTAAAACTGCAAAAATAGCCGATTTTTTTCGAAAATAGTTTTTCTGCAATAACTTTTGACCCAAGCCTTGTACGAGCTTACTTTTACCGGTATCGTGTTCCCCTTGTCAAGACGCGTCGAATGAACTATAACTTGACCTTTAAAGGTCAACTTGAAAATTTGACCTCAGGTCAAGGTCATGACCTGACCGGGAAGGGTCATGTTGCATATCAGTCGATCCGTATCGTCGAGCTGAACACATCTAAGGCGTTTTTATCGCTCTAGCATGCCTCTATCAAAAGTTATTTGCGAAAAACTGTTAGATACCATTCGTGACCTAAGATGACCTCAGGGCATAAACAGGGGCCACGGACACCATTTTCATGTTCAGTGTGTCTAAACCACTTGTAATTCAGTGTTTGGGAGTGTTTATAATGTCCTTCGTCAAAAAGGGGCGCATTTCAATTTTCTCCCATTGACTTATAATGGGGAGGTCGCAAAATTGACCTGACCTTAGGTCATCGATATCCAAATTCTGAGATAAACATTTTGTACATGCTATTGCTCTTAGCAATCGCTGAAAGTTTCAAAGCGATCGGTCACTCGGTGTAGCTTTGACAGACATTGAAACTTTTTATGAGGTGAGGTCACTTCAAGTGACCTGGTGACCTGACCTTGAATGACCTTGGTCTGAAATTTTCACATGTGTAGAATTGATGTATGATAAGGTGTATCAAAAACGGCGGCGTTCCGCGCCGCCGTTTTTGAGATATTCGCGAAAAACCACAAGGGGGGGTGTTCAAACACCCCCCCAGCAGGGCGCGGGTTAATGCACAGAAACCCTGTTATTGCATATCAACATTCAACGCCTTTATAAATTCAGCTTGAATTGGGAGGGCACCGCTTACGTTAAGCACAGCTTGTTCGGGAAAATTCCAAAAACTTGTATTGTCTGATCGAGTAATGTCGAATTGAAAACAGAAAATTCGAGGGCCAACAGTGCACATCAAAATCGGACACCGTCCAAACACTGGCTGGCTGGCACTGGCAGCAATCACCTGGCAATCACTTCATGTTGCTGAAGTACCATATCCATGGTTAGAGCCAGGCGAGGACAAAGCTGCCATACAAGTCAGATTCGTCCACCCATACTGAACGCTATACACGACGAGCAAGCTGCGCTACAATAGTATGACATTGGCTTTTTATGCTCTTTCCATGGCGTTGTCAACGGTTCAGCTGTCCATAGCTCGCCAATCGCCCTGCATGGATCTATATCGCAGCCGGCTGTCCAGTAGTTTTCTCCGCGCTGTCCGCTTCCACACAGACCCGCCCTTTGTCCGAGGACCGTGGGGGCAATGGGGCCAACAAGCTCCTGTCATCTCTCATTTTGAAAATTTAATGGATGGTGACATATTGGATCCTTGGCAAGTGGGCTAAAAATGGCTCCATCGTCCTTGCGAATGCTTTTTGTACACTGGTATGTCAATAACAGCAGATTGAAAAGCACCACTCTGTGCAAAGTCCAAAAGGCTGAAGAAGCCGTTCATTCAAATAGGCGAAAAAAAATGCAATCAAACCAGCGTTTGCACGTAACTATCCTAGCTTCTTTTTTAAGAAGAAGTTTCTTTTTAAGAGAAGCATAGGATATTTTTTAAGTTTAGAAACTTAAAGAATATCCTAGCTTCTCTTTATTCTGGATGACTGGTGTCTGGCAGCTGAAATGGCTTCGGTCACCTTCTAAGAGAGACGGTACGGGTATAGGTACCTTTTAGGTTTATGGGTAGTGCCTCATGGCCCTCTGCCCCGGTGAATCAGTCTTGTCTTTTGTCTTTCAGTGCTTGAGTCAGTCCTCCGGGTCTCCCTACGCTAGTGCATGTGGGTCTCTCAGTTTTGACATCTGTGACTCGGGACTTCCAGTTCCGAACTAAGCCGTGGTCGGTGAGTTTTTTTATGCAGTCAGTGCAGTCGCTCAGTTCCAATGCTATCAGTGACCCGAAACTCAGTTCTCATGCGTGCTGCGAGTGGCCCGTGCATCAGCTCCAATGTCATCAGTGACCAGTGTTCGCCACGGGCCGGGCCAGCCCAACGGGCCATGGGCCGGGCTGGGCTACGGGCTGGGCCGGGCCCCCAAATATCATTAGTTAACGGGCTATGGACGGGCCGGGCCAAGAGCTTTGTGCACTATGGGTTTTGCGACTAATGTCAATTTAAGAAAATTTGGAAACTGATGCAAACAAAACCCACTGGGAAAATACAAAAACTAAACCAAATTTAAGCAATGTGAAAGAAAACCTACTTGATATTGAATTTTGGGAATCTTGAGAATTATCCAATATCACATCATGTCACACATAGGAGGGTTTTCATAAAAATTCCGCAGCCAAAAAGATCAGAGAATCTCTAGCATCATTAGTTTGTAATAAAAGTTAAAATGTAGTCATCAGAATAACTTACTTAGCACTGCAACTCCAAAAACTAAGAAGCCACTCAACAATGATGGGCTACAGGGCTACATTAAGTTTAACACTTATATATGGCGATAGTGAGACAATTCCAACACAGTCTTTTTTCCTTCACCGACGGCTTTTTAACGAACAGAACCTTAAAAGGATACTCACAAAACACACTGTAAGTAACGAGGAACTCTACAGAGTATTTCGCGGTGAAAGCTTCTTGAAATGTCCATAAATTTGTCAAAATAAATCACAACAAACCAGCCCCTTCTCAACAAAATTTGCAATCATGGCGGCGGCTGGCGGCGGCGCTATGTTTATGTGGCGGCATCTAGGTAGTATACACAACAGTATATCAAATAAATACGTTTTTTAAGTAAGTTTCAAGGTGAAAAACAAAATTAAACAAATAAAAAATAAAACCTAAATCACAAAGTCTGAAAACTTGAACGAAAAACAAAACAAAAACTTGATCATATATGTTTTATTATACAATTGGTCAAAATCGCTACCTGCCGCAGCTGCGACAATCAAGAAGTGTTCGCTCATTTTCGATTGATGATGATGATGCGTAAAAGTCGCAAAAGTACCCAATGACATTTCAAGCTTACCATGTTTTCTGCTTACGCTGCTAGCGATATCCATATCTTGAAAAGAGCCTAACATAAAATAGCAAGGAAAGTAGCAGATAGTTGTCCACAGAGATTCGGTTGACACGTGGGCATGAATATCAGTTTTGCTGATAAATGGATGGATTTTCTCTTTTTTTTGGAAGACAGTGCTAAAGTTAGTGTCACCTATTTTGTATGCTTTCTCAGGCTTTTGATATTGCAGCATCTATGGAGTGAATTTAACAGCAAGGTCAATCCCAGACAGATTCATCAATTCCCATAAGTCAAGCTTTTTTTCTGCTGGTAAGTGCTGGGAAGTATAGAGTATGTGGCAAATACTTCCTTCAAGTATGCATTAGAGTCACCAATTATGAATGATAATGTTCACACACATCAGCTTGCAAGATAACTTTACTCATAGAATGTAGTTAATATAATCATGTAAACTTTTTATAGGTGTGTAATCATGACCTAATTGACTGAGGTGCTTGCTGTTACTGTTAAAATTTGTGCCATAGGTGCTTGAAATGATTATATTCATTGAAAAGAAGGGAGTCATGATTGCCATGTTAATATTCATGCAATTTGAATTGTTCTAAAAATAGTGTAATCAATCATGCTTATTATAGCAATAGACTAAGACAATAACTAGATTGCTATTTTTGACGGGCCGGGCCGGGCTGGGCTTGGAATATTTGCCAAGAGCGGGCTATGGGCTGGGCCGGGCTCTGAACCCATGGGCCCGGGCCGGGCTGGGCTGGGGATTTTGGGGCCCGTGGCGAACACTGTCAGTGACCCGTGGTAACTTCACATGTAGCCAATGAACCACACAGCGCAGTAGTTACTAGTTAGTGACCTGTGTCCCTCAGTACCTGAGCTAGTGACCTGTAACTCTCACTCCTCAGTAAACCGTTGACCCGTGCTCTCGTGACCCGTCGGCTGCGTCGGCCGTCGGCGGCTGCTCTTCATCGCCGCGTCGGTCGAACACGAGACCGGTCGATGGCTCGTTTACGGTGGGAGCGCCGGCTCGGTACATACCCCGCCGTCCGGCCTTGCTCTCCATCTGTGTCCGGCCGAGCTGTCCTCATCAGCGGCCGACCATCCGTCGGGCTGCCGGACGCAGCCGCCGGCGAGCCGTCCGTCACCGCCACACCCTCACAGGCGGCACCTCTACTGGCCCACCGCTGAACTGGTGTCAGAGATGGAACGGTGTGAGGTGTAATATACACACGATGGAGCGTGAATGAACGCCCGAGTTGATAAGACAAAGCACCGCATGGGAGCCTATTATTGTTCCAAATAATAGCAATATTTATAGTTGTTATTTGGAATGATTGTAGCACATCATGATAGCGTGAATTATTGCACGTATTATAATACTACTTTTCCATATCAGCTAAGTTTATGCATTGAAATCAGTGTTTGAGCGCTGATTTATTGCGTTAGCGTTATATTCATCCGAAGTTGGACGCACTATTTCCATTAGCTATTCTCATTCAACGTAGGTATGCAGAATGAAACTGGATGGATTTACCTAGATGGGGCAGAGCGCTGAGAAAAGACTGAGGCCCGCATATCAAGGGACGTAGATAAAACGTTCTTAGCATGCAAATGACCTGGCATCGTCGTTCCCTCTTTTATTGTGCACAATCCGTACGAAATGAGATAGTGGAGAGAAACGCGCGTCTTTTTGAACATCATTTGTGAAGTGATATGGCTTCCTCTTGCCACCAGCTCTACCAACAGCACTATGGACAAGTGTCAGAGTAATCTTCTCATGCTTTGTAAATCCGTGGATACGGACTGGAGGCCATCCGGCAGGCAGCATCCAAACGTCATCATTTAGCAGCTCCCACCCAGCCAAATCTATAATTATAATAGTCAGGGGTAGCCAGTAACAGTTGGTAGCATTAGGCCAAATGGGCGCTCAAAAACTACTACCCCATAGGGTTTGCATGTTAAATCGACCTTTTTCAAGCGAGCTCCACACGTAAGCTAAAAGATAAATTGCCAATATTATTGTGGGGAAAGGTAGCCTAAAGCTTCCTCTACAACCTTTTTATCTAGCGTTTTTCGATGCGGAGGCCATAACAGGTCCAAAAAGCATTGGGCGCTGCCCGAGGTACCAAAAGCCCCTCCATGAGGGCACTAGTTCCTGCGCATGCGCACATTGCCTCAACCCTGTACTAGCGTAAGTTAGCGATACTGCTCACGGACTCGATCAGCCAATGAGCGTCCCCGATTACCTTACTAGATGTCGCTAGCATCACGCAAATCCTGCTTGCGAACACATTTTAAGAATGAAACAACTGCGCCACTTCCGCCTTCCATAGATTCCTTCCATCTTAGTATCAACTATAGGCTTTTCAACTAACTTTATTCTAAGTTTTAAACTATGGTTAGTATGTTATTTCTGGTTCATATAATTTAGAAATAACTGCTTTATGAATTTGGCTTTACTCGTCATAATGGAATACTCTATTTATTCCATATTCAAAAAAAACATATTACCTTCCATGTAACTCATCCAGGTAAAATGGGCGCTTTCCGCGTCGTTGGTGTACCCGTTGTTCTATATACCCTGATAATAGTGTACCTCATCTACAGAGTTGTAACTGCAGGGGAATGTGTGTAACTTTGTAAATAAATAACTCATATCTTGCACTAACAGTGGACATCAAAGCAAAGGGAAGATGTATCTCAGTAATAACGTCCAATGAATCACTTTGTAGCGTAAGCCTGACGTCCTCTCAGAAATAATTTTTAGCGAAATTGTAATCAACAGCGACATTCATCACTCCTTGGTACAAATTGGACTCGCATTGTCGCATGGACAGAGGAGTTTGGAGCGGTTACTGTCAAAAGTGCAGACGGCAATCGTCCACTTAGCCAAAAACACATGTAAGGGTCTATGCAGAGTCATGCCAGACTAAAGGCAAGAGTTTGTAATTTGACCGAAATGAAATTTCTAAATTATTTATGCCACATTGCAGGCGGGACTCTGTTATTATAGGATCATCGTAGATGTGGAAGATCTCGCGACGCAAATTCTTGTTTCATTATTTCCCAGTGGCTGGTGGCATAGATTCGAGCCATGTATACGGATGCTAAGTTTGTTTAGAGAAATTCTTCCAGTCGGTGAGAAGACACAAGCATACACACCTAGCATGTCAATATAGAGGTGTGCGCTCAATTCTTGCTTTCTGAATTACTTACATTTTGATCTTCACCTCTGACAGAAACAAAACAGCAGTCCTGAAGAGTAATGAAATGATGAGCCATGAGGCACTAGGCAAGACCTAGGATGTCCTGAGTTGGCTAGCGAAAGCCGAGTCCAATTCTGTTCCATTCGCCCTGATGATTTCTCTGCGGCCTTCGGGTGGTTGCTGTCAATTGAGCCCATCAGCGGGCCAACGAGCCACCTCCGCTGCGAGTCGGCTGACCGTGGCAGCCGGGGTCACCTTCCCAGCCCCACGACCCACGCCACTCACCACGTCAATCAGTTGCGAGAGCCGCAGGCCCATCTTGACGGTGATGGTATCCGAGTTGTTTCCCACCGGCCGAATGAGCCGGTTGTACCTGCTGAGCAGGTCATCGTATAACCTCTTGGCGTCCGGGTTGGCGGTGGCCACCAGCCATAGTGTGACTGCCACCAGGGCGGTCAGATACCTCCGATCGACACACATCGCGCACTAGTCTGCGGCGGCTAGCACCGGGAGGAGACGGTCCGCACGGCCACCTCCTGCGGACACCGGACACGGACACGGACACGGATACGGACACGGACACGGACACGGACACACTGGCGACCGGCGCGTCTCAGCCGGGCTCGGACGGACACTCGGCGACACTGTGACCGTCCGCTGCGTCCAGCCCACGGCGGGGAACACCCATCTCCGGCACGGCCGGCGCCCCGGACCAGCGCTGCAGCCGACTGGCGGCCGCGCGCGCCACCAACGCCGCCGACGCGCCGCCACCGACGCAGCGCCAGCTGTCGGCAGCGACGGCCGTGCTCGATACGCGGCGGCGGCGGCGGCGGCGGCGTGTATCGACACGGAGCGCGGCATTTATCTGCGGCGCGGCCCGGCAGCCCGAGGTGGTCGGCGCCGACTGCCGATGACGGTATTTCGGCACTGACGTCTCCTAATGGCTGACAGGTTGATGAGGCAGCTGATTGGCGTTTCAGAGACTTTTTAGCAGCCATCTGCCAACACAAGAGCAGCAGCAGTGGCCGATTCTCACTTGATGGCTCTGTATGTGTTAACGTTACCTCTGATTCGGTTGAGTAGCACGTATCCTCGAGATTATTCAGCTTCGTTCACAATATCAGCGTAGCTGAATAATAGCCGTTTTCACGACGGCCATCTGGTACACATTTGGTCAGATTTGGTGCAGATTTGGTCAAATTAGGTTCAGTGTGTTTCTTCGTAGCAATAAGCTAGGGTTGCGCTAATTGCTTACATGCCTTCTTTGCCATACTTTTAGACATTATCATCGACTAGAACAATGAAGTGAGCTCATTATTCAAATATATTTGCCGTAATAGAGTTAAGGAACAGATCTGAACAGACCTGGTCAAGTTAGGTGCATTCACCAGATAGCCCGTCGTGAAAACGGCCAATGGTATTTCGGTGCCTTCTTTTCATTGTGACTTCTTTTACTCCTTTGAATAATCTCATCTTGTCTAGCACAGCAACCACTCTGAGTTTTGATCGGTCAGCAGAAGCTGTTCTTTCATTCTACATATCTCTTTTTTTCTGTCTTGAACATCTCATGATAGCAACCTCCATAAATGCATAAAATCGTGTTGTCAAGGCAAATACAATAAACGAATATTTGTCAAATGATGGTTACCTATATCCGATCACAAATGCTTTTAGAAGTTACCGCTAATCCTAATCCTGCATATTTGCTAACACTATTTCTCCCAAATCTGTATAATTTTGCCCACCTGAGGAAATCCTCGCCAGCATCGCCTATTATGATTTCTTCCATCACAAGCCGAACGGTGGCGAAATAAACTTTCTGAAGGTCGGACCGATCATGCGTTCTTCTGGGCCTCATGGATTGCAATGCCCTGCAGGGGCACATAAAACTCGGCTCTGCAGAGCATTGAGCTATAAGTAGCGGTAAGCGACGATTGGAAGCTCGTCAAGGACTACTTCGGTGAATTTTGACATGTGTCTGAGCTTATGTCATCGAATGATTTTTTTGTTGATTTCAACCTGCGTGACGAGAGGATACTGGATACCTAAATCAAGGGATCATTTCAATATAAAAGCATTATGTGGAGCTACACTGCAAGATTTCTCCAAACATGGTTTGTAAGAATGCTTTCGAAATTTATTATTTTTCTATGGGTTTTGTGATGCTGGGCCGGGGCCTCAGGGCACATCACGCTTATCGTACCTACGTCTGGAACTGTATGCGAAAACACATCGCCGTGCGTGCGTCCCGAGCCTGGACGAGGATCTGTGACGAGCCCCTCCTTGGTACTCGAGGCGCGTAATTGGCCGGTGGAGCTACTCGGGCTCGCGCACCCAATTAACTAGGTCCTAGGCAGCCCGACCCGACGGAGAAAACAAATTAATCGAGTCTGCCGCCGGGCGAATGGTAAACAAACGAACTCGGCAGTCCGTGTCCATGTGTCCGTGCCCGTGTGTCCGTGTCCGTGTGTCCGTGTCCGTGTGTCCGTGTGTCCGTGTCTGTGTGTCTGTGTCTGTGTGTCCGTGTCCGTGTGTCCGTGTCCGTGTGTCCGTGTCCGTGTGTCCGTGTCCGTGTGTCCGTGTCCGTGTGTCCGTGTCTGTGTGTCCGTGTCCGTAATGCTATCCAATGTCGATTTCAGAAAAGTTAGCAAAAAATGTACCAAATTATGTTCACCAGCCGTTGCTACCACATGGGTATTTGGTCGTGTTTTGCAACGCATTCGAATCATGTTCCCACCAATAGCTCACTGCACCACCGTTCAGAGCAGTGAGCACGCCGGCTTTCGACTGCTGGTGACCAATTGGCCCTGCAGTTGCTGCGACCCTGTCACGCGGCTGGTGCTATTCACTGCAGCTATTTACTGCACCGTTCACGATGTCGGAGCCAGCAGCGGCGTCCAGCCACTCGGCCAATAAACTGTCCAGCTTTTGGCCAATAAGCTGCCCAGCTTGTGGCCAGACTGCTGCGGCGAGGTCGCGGTCACGGGCAGACTTCTTCGTAAACTGCTACGTGGGTATGACAGTCGCGGTACTCATCAGTGTCTTGGGACAGTGATGATTTCAATCCTTCATTGTAAATGGTTGTTTGATATTTGATAATTGATGATCTAGTAAATTTCTAATCAGACTGAAATAGAGTTACTTCGAATTGATACGGAATTACAAAGTAGATAACGTTTAATAAAATAACGTGATGTGCCGAGATCAGATGCAATATCTAAAATCTACTGCGGAAGATTTGCGCTCATCGAAAACATCTCTCAGGTAATGAAAGAAAATCCAATTTGCATCTGAACAAGCCACTCCTACTGAAGCGGCAAACGCCGGAAGATTTTATTTTTTCCGACTCTGAATTTCAAATTCACGTCTGTCGGCTATTTCATCCCGGTTTAAATGTGCAATCACTTTGTGTATTCGAGCCGAACTCTGGACAAACCCAGTCAAAGTGCCGTTCACCGCCCAATCAGGGCATTGAATGCCTCAGGCGACCCTCTGATGCACTTTCTGTGCCACGGTAAGTGTGTTTACTGTCGTAAATATCGCATTCATGCCACTCGCTGGACAAACAGTGTCGCCATATCTGTCTCAGAGCGGGATCAATCGAGCCTGACAAGAGCCCTGCACTCGGCAATGGCTCGCCGTCCGCGAAAACAACGATATTACTAGACCGGCAGCCACTCCTCTGCGCCCTCCTTGGGCGACGAATTACGGCCGCTTGCTGGCACACAGGAAATCTCCAACAAATGCACCCCATTACCCACCATCGCGGAATTGGCCAACGCTAATAATGGAATTGCATTAGGCAGCGCTGACTCCGAGTTCCGCCGATAGATGGCAGGTCAGTTCCACCGCTAGTCGCCGCCGTTGCCGACGGGCCGTGGTCGCCGTCGGCGGCGACGGCAGCGGCGGCGGTACTGGTAGCGGCAGTGAGCCAGGTGCGGCGGATGACGGCGGTCGAGCTGGCGCGCGGTGACGCCCGGTGACGCTGCTCGGTGACGGCGCGATGTTCGGTGACGGTGGTGTGACCAGCCCCGGGGGGCTGCTGCGGCTGCTGATGATGGCGGCTACCCTCTCGGTGCCGTCGGTCCGAGCCAACCCGGACGCCAAGAGGCTGTACGACGACCTGCTGTCCGACTACAACCGGCTGATCCGTCCCGTCTCCAACTCCACGGAACGAGTTACCGTCAAACTGGGCCTGCGGCTCTCGCAGCTCATGGACTTGGTGAGTGAGGGCGTGGCGAGTTATTGCTGCATGGAATCACAGATCAATTATAAAACAGAACCGCTATTTATTTTGGCATAACTATGTGTAACTGTTCCCTGAAGAAAAAGTAACATTTTGGTATTGACGAAAACCGAGTAAAGATCTGTGATTTCATTTGATCTCTCGACTAAAAGTTTGCTTTGGTTTTGATCTCAAAGAATCTCGCGTGAAAATAAAAGTGGATCAATGATCGTATTTGATCTGAAATCAAGCTCCGTGGAAGCTGTAGGTAGATTTTTTATCATCGTGTTATTGCATTTTGTATCGAAATTGTGCCGTCGTCAATGTGTATTCAGGTTTATCGTTATATCGAGAATCGAGATGTGATTAGATCTTTATCGGTTATTTCTTCTTATGGTACGTTCTCCGTAAGAGTACATATATTCTTCAAAAAATCAAGGCTTTTGCTCACCTGAATACTGCAAACTTTTACGGCATTTTTTTACAATAAGCAAAATTTTGAAGTTATATCAAGCTTACCGAAAATAATATGCCTAATATCCAAGAAGAAATAATAGAGGAAAAAGTAAACAAGAAAACGGAAACGTTACGGCGTGTAGCAAGTACATTGTGCATTCTATGTTGCAAGAAAAACAATATCGTGTGAAGTGATATCGGTTGAACTAAGACTTGCATGTGGCACGCAATCTGGCAATCAGACATGGCTCGTGCGGCGTGCAATCTCATCGGTGGATGATATGCATTGCACAATGTACAGTGCACACTGCGCATTGCCTTTGAATGTTGCATGAGTGAGACATCTATGCTTGTTTGAGCTCGGCTGAATGACCGATAATCAAGTAATCATGGGGATCATTGCATACATCCTCATCTGACCGCGCGACCGACTGCATCCTCATTCAAACCCCCGCACCGACAAGTGATGGCGTGATATTGGTCTCATTGTTCGCTCCTCAGTTAGAGACAGCAGTTATTTTTTTCCCACACAAAACATTTACGGGCTATCATGAAAAGTTGTAGTTTGTCGGACCCGTCCCGTGGTTCGTCTGTCACGGTGTAAGTTGAATTAATTCTCTCTGCAGGTGTGTTGCCGCATCATTGCGTTATTTGCCCTGGATGGGACGGCATGTTATGCCCCTAAATCTCGGTATTTCAGCTCCAGTATGAGCTAGACGAATGGGGTCTGAGTTCGTGCACAAGTGCGGGGTCAGCTTCTACACCTAAAAAAACTGTTGGCCCAACAGAGGTCAAAAAAACTTCCTACTCGCTTACATTGTAGGCGACAGAAGCTGACAGGCACCAGAGACATTTGGTGACAAAGTCACAAAAATGGTGAACACACTGCATCGCGTTTGTTGACGGCGTTTTCGCATACTGCTAGCGAACAGACTAACCAGCCAATCCGCGACGAGAATAACCTTGAACGGGACGGAGTGGACCAATCGGATGCTGGTGACACGAGGGGACAACGGGGAGCCAACGCTCCAGCCGCCAGCGAGCCTTCACTATGCGTTTTGTAGGCCCCAGGAGCCAACGCATCAAATATTTTGAGCGGGCCTTTTCGGCACACGTCTACGAGAGGTATACTATGATCATGGACACGTAACAAAACAGGTGTGGACTCTCGCGAGTAGCGCTCAGTGCTTGTCCAATTTGCAAACAAGTTTGAATGCCTTCAAGAAAGGGACAAGTTTGAATGCCTTCAAGAAAGGGACTGGCGCCGTGATGAAATGTTGTATTGTGGTTATCATTTTTTTCTGTTATAAGCAAGGCAGGACATAACACCGAAAGTAAGGAGTCTTGGGTTGTCTAATTTTGCTGGTTTAGGTACTTGTAAGTTGGACATAACGCTAGCCGGGTAGGCATCAAAAGCAAGGCTGTGTGGATTTGTTGCCTGATTTTGAAACACTTGCCAAAGTTGTCAATGAATAGATGTTTTTACTGTTAATATTGACACAGCTTTCATTTTGATTTTAATTTGTTCAGCCCGAGAAGAGCAGCGGAATTTCAATTTTCATTAGCTGGTAAAACTCCGAAAAAAACTGTTGTAGGTTGGAATGTAGATTGTAAGCTGGGAGGTTGTAGGCTGGTAGGTTTTCTGTTTTGTGTTGGTATGTTGGAGGTAGGTTGTAGGTTAGTTATAGGTACCTATTTAAGTTTGGGTCAGGCTTAATTGTTTTTCCTTCATTCCAACTTCTACTTTTTCTCTTGCGTAAAGTGTTTAAGAAGTCTGAATGAAAATTAAAAACATCATAACTTAACCTAATCTTACTTTCTACCCTACCACCTAATACCTACCAGCCTACAGCCAAACTATCTACCTTCTACCTACCTGTACCTACAAGTTACAACTTCCCTACCTTAAACCTGCCAACCGACAAGCTCCGAAGCATATAACCCACCTACCTAGCACCTACACCTATTTTATTTGGACTTATTATACTAATGCCAAAAATCTAATGATTGGAATTTTGGTTAACAATATTTGTGTCCTTGATGTAGAAAAGGAACCTTTTGCAACATGTTGCATAGGTAGGTATATTGTAATATAGATAGGCACCTATTATTTGTTATGCCATAACAGGTGTGAAATCTCACCATATAGAACACATAAATCTAAATGTTTTATGGAAAAATGTAAAATAAATGTCAGCATTTCTTAAATGGATCTGCACAAGATAAGTTACACATGCATTCAGTGTCCCAAAATTGAGTTTTGGCTGGGGTGTCAGAGGGGAATATTATCCACCAAAAAGAGGTAGAGGGTGGAAACTGCTGGTTAGATTAGATACAAAAAGAGTGAGAAAAGATCAATAGCATTTATTTTTATCCATGAGTATCTATGATCATAAACCAAGTATCCACATTCCACACAACTGCCTTTTGAGGTAACAAATTCAAGTTGTTCTTGGCTGAGAGTGGTTAATTGCTCTTAGAAATCGGTGATGAAAGTGGCAAATGAATTTCAGTATTAACACATTATCCAGGTTTAGGGCCACACTAACATTGACGACACGCCCTGTCGAGTAGAACTCCGAGTGAACCGGCCTAATGAATCCTATGATTTTTGAAATTTTACCACCCTAGGGCATTACACTTCCGGGGTATGCCTAGGGCATTTACACTGTGTCCCCTGCCACCGGCCTCCGGGGGCAGGGGACACAAAGGGGGTTGAAAAATTTTGTAGGCGACACAAAATAAGTTTTTTTGACCTCTGTGGCCCAACTTCTCTAAAATACGCATGCACGTTGTCGGGGACCGAACGATCCACACAAATGAGTTGAAGTTTCACGGTGCACGTTCGCGCATGCAGCTTTCGCTCTCCGAGTTTTCCTCCTCTTCTTCGTCCCCTTACTTTTTATGTATTTGGGAGTGCATTGTCGAAAAAAAAATGTGCCGATGCGCGCCACCCTTCCAACCGTCCGCAGCTTTCTCAAGTCCCACACTGCCCTCTCCAGTCTGACCCGTTCCGCCTGACGGCCGTTCCACCCCCGGCGCCACTGTCTCCCCATGACAATCATATAAAGGGACAGCTAATTGCGGCGTCTGTCCGGGCCGCGGTTATGGCCCGTGGCGCCGACCGGGACGGCCCGTCGCCCCGGCCCGGACCGCGCCCTAATGTCGGCCCTCCACGGTCCGTTTACCATTTGAGATGTCGGCCCGTTGTCGCCACCGTCGACTGCCGTCGGTCCGACGTCAGTGGGGTTTATTGCCCCGCTGACAGAGCAGACAGGCCGAGCGAGATCGGAGGGAATGGGGAGGGATATGGGCGTGGAGGACGGGGGACGGGGAAGCGTCCCCCCCCCAATAAAGATACATACGTTAAGCGTATGTATTGGAGTGGATTTCCGAGTGTAGAGCGTAGTGTATAGGCATTCGGTCATTGTCATGCATGTTCTATGCTGTGGCAATGCTCCTGGGGAGGGGTTCTAGTAAAATGTTACTATATCTTTGAATGTTTTTTTTCTTTTAACAATTGTTATCGTCCATAGCAGATTACCTACACACGGCCTTATGCATATAATACAGAGTGCACTCGTAATCGAATTACCTATCTGCTTCTTTTTTTATACTAAAACCATCTACAGTTGCAGCTAATCTCAGCCTCATTCCAGTAGCGGCGGAACACCTTCATTTAACCTTCCAGGCGGTGGGGGGATTTTTTTGCCCCCCCTCTTAGTTTTTTCGATATATCTCCAGAATCGCTGCGCCGATCGTCACCAAACTTTTAGTACCCTCCCGTGAATAGCTATTGCAAATTGTGACCAAAAATTTTTCCAAAGGCTATGATAGGTTGGTCGCTAATGACGTCAGGGTAACGTCATTTCTGCCATTTTCGACCCAAAAAGGGTTTCGCGGGAAGAGATGTCAGGCCTACAGCTTTAGAGATACAGGGTGAAAGTTAGAAGGGCTATAAAACTGCTATCTTTTTTTTGAAATTTTTTGATTTTCACCCCCAAAAATCAAAAAAATAAATGTTTGAATATAATAGCCGAAAAAGTCAAAAAGTTTTTCGAATTTCAAAAAACGAAATATATGTGATAGTTCCTACCGCTTTCTATATACATACCAAATTTGAGATAGATACCTCTTTTTTTGGCCAAGTTATAGCGAAAAAACTGTTCAAAATTGATGACGTCAAATTTTTAAACTCAATTGTTAGCAATTCTAGACCTCGTAGCGCAAGACAAAGACCACCATTAGACTCCCCGTGACGAGCTGCATCGAATCAATACCCTTTTTTTTTTTTTGCAAAACTATCAACTTTGAAATTTGACTTTTTTGACCTAACCTTGACCTGACCTCCACCAGAAAGTGACCTAAACCGTACCTGATGGTCTTATAACCAACACCATTGAGTTGGAAATGAAAAAATTGGTCATAAAAAACCTTAGTAATGTTGGGTTCATTTGGTGACCCTTGGTGACCTGACCTGTGACCTGACCTGGTATGACCAGTGACGTCTAATAGCAGTATATGTACTAGGCAAATGACGCCCTATCGCTGATTTTCGACAAAATGCGTTTTACTCGGTGTTATAGCGCTTTCCTTTCCCTAGAAGCCCCGTGAACGGTGAAACATTTTATCTTTGACCTGACCTATGACGTCATCGGTGACCCCGAGGTCAATGAAATTTGGGATCCCTCGACAAATTTGACAGGGCTATCAAACGTCGTTTGAATTTTCCGGATCCGTACAGTAGTTTCGGAGATACGGGGGGGGGGGAAATGCCACCCCCCACCGCGCGGAAGGTGGCCGGGAGGCCCACCGCCTGCCGGTTTAAGGGAGGGGGGGGGGGGGCACTGACGACTTTTGGTCCCATTCTTTCCATGCAACGCCCATAGGACTAATGTTAAAATGCTCAAATCAAGGGGGGGCACGGTGCCCCTGTGCCCTCCCCATTCCGCCGCCTATGCCTCATTTTAAGAATTTGCTATTGTTTCTTTTCTACCCCGATCAGTAGCAATTTACCTCCTGCGCGTTTTCTCTCCACATTTGTTTCCAATTTCCGGGGACTCTGAAGTCTGACGTGATACGATGGGACACTGACATGGTATTGGTGTTGTGCGGCTGCACTGTGGGGAAAACAAACACAAAATGAAGAAATGTGGTGGTCTTACCATGTCGGAGCCTGAAATGAGGAAATACATTTTTGAAGGAAGATAAGGGACGTTGCACTGTCACCTGCAAAGAGCGGCTCATGCGCGATGAGACCGAAGTATCATCCTAAATGTGGTCATCTGAATTCCAACACTATACATACTCATGTACTCATGCGCTCATGTACTCATGCGCCTACGGTACTTCTGTCCTCATCAGCTGTCAGCTGTCAGCTGTCAGAGGATGACATCAGCTGTCATCCTCATCCTCATCAGCTGTCCTCATCAGCGGCCGGTCATCCGTCGGGCTGCCGGACGCAGCCGCCGGCGAGCCGTCCGTCACCGCCACACCCTTACAGCCGGCACCTCTACTGGCCCACCGCTGAGCTGGTGTCAGAGATGGAACGGTGTGAGATGTAATACACACGATGGAGCGTGAATGAACGCCCGAGTTGATGTGACGAAGCACCGCATGGGAGCCTATTATTGTTCCAAATAATAGCAATATTTATAGTTGTTATTTGGAATGCTTGTATAGCACGTCATGGTAGCGTGAATCATTGCACGTATTGGGATACTACTTTTCCATGTCAGCCAAGTTTATGCATTGAAATCAGTGCCTTGAGCGCTGATTTATTGCGTTAGCGTTATATTCATCCGAAGTCGGACGCACTATTTCCATTAGCTATTCTCATTCAACGTAGGTATGCAGAATGAAACTGGATGGATTTACCTAGATGGGACAGAGCGCTGAGAAAAGACTGAGGCCATATCAAGGGATGTAGATGAAACGTTCTTAGCATGCACATCACCTGGCATCGTCGCTCCCTCTTTTATTGTGCACAATCCGTACGAAATGAGATAGTGGAGAGAAACGCGCGTCTTTTTAGCATCATTTGAGTAAGTATTGGAAAAAATGTACAAAATTCGGGCAGAAGAAAAGGAGAGAGAGAGAGAGAGAGAGAGAGAGAGAGAGAGAGAGAGAGAGAGAGAGAGAGAGAGAGAGAGAGAGAGGGAGAGGGAGAGAGCGAGAGCGAGAGAGAGAGCGAGAGAGCGAGAGAGAGAGAGAAAGAGAGAGAGAGAGAGAGAGAGAGAAAGAGAGAGAGAGAGAGAGAGAGAGAGAGAGAGAGAGAGAGAGAGAGAGAGAGAGAGAGAGAGAGAGAGAGAGAGAGAGAGAGAGAGAGAGAGAGAGAGAGAGAGAGAGAGAGAGAGAGAGAGAGAGATAAGTGATGCTCTACCAACAGCACCATGGACAAGTGTCAGGGTAATCTTCTCATGCTTTGTAAATCCGTGGATACGGAGACCATCCGACAGGCGGCATCCAAACGTCACCATTTAGCAGCTCCAACCCAGCCAAATCTATAATTAGTGTACACCTCATCTGCAGAGTTGTAAGTGCAGGGAAAGTGTGTAACTTTGTAAATAAATAACTCATATCTTGCGCTAACAGTGGACATCAAAGCAAAGGGAAGATGTATCTCAGTAATAACGTCCAATGAATCACTTTGTAGCGTAAGCCTGACGTTCTCTCAGAAATAATTTTTAGCGAAATTGTAATCAACAGCGACATTCATCACTCCTTGGTACAAATTGGACTCGCATTGTCGCATGGACAGAGGAGTTTGGAGCGGTTACTGTCAAAAGTGCAGACGGCAATCGTCCACTTACTTATATGGGTAAAACACATGGCGTAAGGGTCCATGTAGAGTCATGCCAGACTAAAGGCAAGAGTTTGTAATTTGACCGAAATGAAATTTCTAAGTTACTGAGACGACTGGACGGGAATTGGTTATTCGAGGATCATTGTACATAGATGTGGAAGATCTCGCGACGCGAATCATTGTTTCATTATTTCCCAGTGGCTGCCGGCTGGTGGCATAGATTCGAGCCGTGTATACGAATGCTAGGTTTGTTAGAGAAGTTATTCTAGTCGGTGAGAAGACACAAGCATACATACCTATTATATCAATATAGAGGTGTGCGCTCAATGCTTGCTTTCTGAATTACTTACATTTTGATCTTCACCTCTGACAGAAACAAAACAGCAGTCCTGAAGAGTAATGAAATGATGAGGCTAGGCAAGACCTAGAATGTCCTGAGTTGGCTCGCGAAAGCCGAGTCCAATTCTGTTCCATTCACCCTGATGATTTCCCTGCGGCCTTCGGATAGTTGCTGTCAATTGAGCACATCAGCGGTCCAACGAGCCACCTCCGCTGCGAGTCGGCTGACCGTGGCAGCCGGGGTCACCTTCCCAACCCCACGACCCACGCCACTCACCACGTCAATCAGTTGCGAGAGCCGCAGGCCCATCTTGACGGTGATTGTATCCGAGTTGTTTCCCACCGGCCGAATGAGCCGGTTGTACCTGCTGAGCAGGTCATCGTATAACCTCTTGGCGTCCGGGTTGGCGGTGGCCACCAGCCATAGTGTGACTGCCACCAGGGCGGTCAGATACCTCCGATCGACACACATCGCGCACTAGTCTGCGGCGGCTAGCACCGGGAGGAGACGGTCCGCACGGCCACCTCCTGCGGACACCGGACACGGACACGGACACGGATACGGACACGGACACGGACACGGACACACTGGCGACCGGCGCGTCTCAGCCGGGCTCGGACGGACACTCGGCGACACTGTGACCGTCCGCTGCGTCCAGCCCACGGCGGGGAACACCCATCTCCGGCACGGCCGGCGCCCCGGACCAGCGCTGCAGCCGACTGGCGGCCGCGCGCGCCACCAACGCCGCCGACGCGCCGCCACCGACGCAGCGCCAGCTGTCGGCAGCGACGGCCGTGCTCGATACGCGGCGGCGGCGGCGGCGGCGGCGTGTATCGACACGGAGCGCGGCATTTATCTGCGGCGCGGCCCGGCAGCCCGAGGTGGTCGGCGCCGACTGCCGATGACGGTATTTCGGCACTGACGTCTCCTAATGGCTGACAGGTTGATGAGGCAGCTGATTGGCGTTTCAGAGACTTTTTAGCAGCCATCTGCCAACACAAGAGCAGCAGCAGTGGCCGATTCTCACTTGATGGCTCTGTATGTGTTAACGTTACCTCTGATTCGGTTGAGTAGCACGTATCCTCGAGATTATTCAGCTTCGTTCACAATATCAGCGTAGCTGAATAATAGCCGTTTTCACGACGGCCATCTGGTACACATTTGGTCAGATTTGGTGCAGATTTGGTCAAATTAGGTTCAGTGTGTTTCTTCGTAGCAATAAGCTAGGGTTGCGCTAATTGCTTACATGCCTTCTTTGCCATACTTTTAGACATTATCATCGACTAGAACAATGAAGTGAGCTCATTATTCAAATATATTTGCCGTAATAGAGTTAAGGAACAGATCTGAACAGACCTGGTCAAGTTAGGTGCATTCACCAGATAGCCCGTCGTGAAAACGGCCAATGGTATTTCGGTGCCTTCTTTTCATTGTGACTTCTTTTACTCCTTTGAATAATCTCATCTTGTCTAGCACAGCAACCACTCTGAGTTTTGATCGGTCAGCAGAAGCTGTTCTTTCATTCTACATATCTCTTTTTTTCTGTCTTGAACATCTCATGATAGCAACCTCCATAAATGCATAAAATCGTGTTGTCAAGGCAAATACAATAAACGAATATTTGTCAAATGATGGTTACCTATATCCGATCACAAATGCTTTTAGAAGTTACCGCTAATCCTAATCCTGCATATTTGCTAACACTATTTCTCCCAAATCTGTATAATTTTGCCCACCTGAGGAAATCCTCGCCAGCATCGCCTATTATGATTTCTTCCATCACAAGCCGAACGGTGGCGAAATAAACTTTCTGAAGGTCGGACCGATCATGCGTTCTTCTGGGCCTCATGGATTGCAATGCCCTGCAGGGGCACATAAAACTCGGCTCTGCAGAGCATTGAGCTATAAGTAGCGGTAAGCGACGATTGGAAGCTCGTCAAGGACTACTTTGGTGAATTTTGACATGTGTCTGAGCTTATGTCATCGAATGATTTTTTTGTTGATTTCAACCTGCGTGACGAGAGGATACTGGATACCTAAATCAAGGGATCATTTCAATATAAAAGCATTATGTGGAGCTACACTGCAAGATTCCTCCAAACATGGTTTGTAAGAATGCTTTCGAAATTTATTATTTTTCTATGGGTTTTGTGATGCTGGGCCGGGGCCTCAGGGCACATCACGCTTATCGTACCTACGTCTGGAACTGTATGCGAAAACACATCGCCGTGCGTGCGTCCCGAGCCTGGACGAGGATCTGTGACGAGCCCCTCCTTGGTACTCGAGGCGCGTAATTGGCCGGTGGAGCTACTCGGGCTCGCGCACCCAATTAACTAGGTCCTAGGCAGCCCGACCCGACGGAGAAAACAAATTAATCGAGTCTGCCGCCGGGCGAATGGTAAACAAACGAACTCGGCAGTCCGTGTCCATGTGTCCGTGTCCGTGTGTCCGTGTCCGTGTGTCCGTGTCCGTGTGTCCGTGTCCGTGTGTCCGTGTCCGTGTGTCCGTGTCCGTGTGTCCGTGTCCGTGTGTCCGTGTGTCCGTGTCTGTGTGTTTGTGTCTGTGTGTCCGTGTCCGTGTGTCCGTGTCCGTGTGTCCGTGTCTGTGTGTCCGTGTCCGTAATGCTATACAATGTCGATTTCAGAAAAGTTAGCAAAAAATGTACCAAATTATGTTCACCAGCCGTTGCTACCACATGGGTATTTCGTCGTGTTTCGCAACGCATTCGAATCATGTTCCCACCAATAGCTCACATCACCACCGTTCAGAGCAGTGAGCACCCTGGCTGCCGACCTCTGGTGACCAATTGGCCCAGTTGCTGCGAACCTGCCACGCGGCTGGTGCTATTCACTGCAGCTATTTACTGCTCCGTTCACGATGTCGGAGCCAGCAGCGGCGTCCAGCCACTCGGCCAATAAACTGTCCAGCTTTTGGCCAATAAGCTGCCCAGCTTGTGGCCAGACTGCTGCGGCGAGGTCGCGGTCACGGGCAGACTTCTTCGTAAACTGCTACTTGGGTATGACAGTCGCGGTACTCATCAGTGTCTTGGGACGGTGATGATTTCAATCCTTCATTGTAAATGGTTGTTTGATATTTGATAATTGATGATCTAGTAAATTTCTAATCAGACTGAAATAGAGTTACTTCGAATTGATACGGAATTACAAAGTAGATAACGTTTATTAAAATAACGTGATGTGCCGAGATCAGATACAATATCTACAATCTACTGCGGAAGATTTGCGCTCATCGAAAACATCTCTCAGGTAATGAAAGAAAATCCAATTTGCATCTAAACAAGCCACTCCTATTGAAGCGGCAAACGCCGGAAGATTTCATTTTTTTTCCGACTCTGAATTTTAAATTCACGTCTGTCGGCTATTTCATCCCGGTTTAAATGTGCAATTACTTTGTGTATTCGAGCCGAACTCTGGACAAACCCAGTCAAAGTGCCGTTCACCGCCCAATCAGGGCATTGAATGCCTGAGGCGACCCTCTGATGCACTTTCTGTGCCACGGTAAGTGTGTTTACTGTCGTAAATATCGCATTCATGCCACTCGCTGGACAAACAGTGTCGCCATATCTGTCTCAGAGCGGGATCAATCGAGCCTGACAAGAGCCCGGCACTCGGCAATGGCTCGTTGTCCGCGAAAACAACGATATTACGAGACCGGCAGCCACTCCTCTGCGCCCTCCTCCGGGCGACGAATTACGGCCGCTTGCTGGCACACAGGAAATCTCCAACAAATGCACCCCATTACCCACCATCGCGGAATTGGCCAACGCTAATAACGGAATTGCATTAGGCAGCGCTGACTCCGAGTTCCGCCGATAGATGGCAGGTCAGTTCCGCCGCCAGTCGCCGCCGTTGCCGACGGGCCGTGGTCGCCGTCGGCGGCGACGGCAGCGGCGGCGGCGGTGGTAGCGGCAGTGAGCCAGGTGCGGCGGATGACGGCGGTCGAGCTGGCGCGCGGTGACGCCCGGTGACGCTGCTCGGTGACGCCGCGATGTTCGGTGACGGTGGTGTGACCAGCCCCGGGGGGCTGCTGCGGCTGCTGATGGTGGCGGCTGCCCTCTCGGTGCCGTCGGTCCGAGCCAACCCGGACGCCAAGAGGCTGTACGACGACCTGCTGTCCGACTACAACCGGCTGATCCGTCCGGTCTCCAACTCCACGGAACGGGTTACCGTCAAACTGGGCCTGCGGCTCTCGCAGCTCATGGACCTGGTGAGTGAAGGTGTGATGCGAATTGCTGCATGGAATCACAGATCAATTCTAAATCATAGCCGTCATTTATTTTGGCATGCCTATATGAGTGGGTGTTCCCTGAAGAAAAGGTCACATTTCGGTGTTGAAGGAAAACGAGTAAAGATCTGTGATTTCATTTGATCTCTCGACTAAGAGTTTGCTTTGATTTTGATCCCAAAGAATCTCTCGTGAAGATAAAAGTGGATCAATGATCGTAATTGATCTGAAATCAAGCTCCGTGGAAGCTGTAGGTAGATTTTTTCTCGCGTCGTGTTATCGCATTTTGTATCGAAATTGTGACGTCGTCAATGTGTATTCAGGTTTATCGTTATATCGAGATGTGACTAGATCTTTATCGGTTATTTCTTCTTATGGTAGGTACTTGAGTACATTCTTCTAAAAATCAAGGCTATTGCTCACCTGAATACTGCAAACTCTTACGGCACTTTTTCACAAAAACCTAAAATTTTGAAGTTATATGAAGCTCACCGAAAATAATATGCCTAATATCCAAGCAGAAATAAAAGAGGAAAAGGTAAACAAGAAAACGGAATTGTTACGGCGCGAGCATGTACATTGTGCATTCTATATTGCAAGAAAAACAATGTCGTGTGAAGTGATATCAGTTGAAGTAAGACGTGCATGTGGCACGCAATCTGGCAATCAGACATGGCTCGTGCGGTGTGCCATCTCATCGGTGGATGAGCATTGCACAATGTACAGTGCACACTGCGCATTGCCTTTGAATGTTGCACGAGTGAGCCATCTATGCTTGTTTGAGCTCGACTGAATGACCGATAAGCATATATTTCCAGTAATCATGGGGATCATTGCATACATCCTCATCTGACCGCGCGACCGACTGCATCCTCATTCAAGCCCCCGCACCGACAAGTGATGGCGTGATATTGGTCTCAATGTTCGCTCCTCAGTTGCAGACAAGCATTTATTTTTTTCCCACACAAAACATTGACGGGCTATCATGAAAAGTTGTAGTTTGTCGGACCCGTCCCGTGGTTCGGCTGTCATGGTGTAAGTTGAATTAATTCTCTCTGCAGGTGTGTCGCCGGCGCCGCGCCGCATCATTGCGTAGGTATTTGCCCTGGATGGGACGGCATATTATGCCCCTAAATCTCGGTATCTCAGCTCCAGTATGAGCTAGACGAATGGGGTCTCACTTCGTGCACAAGTGCGGGGTCAGCTTCTACATCTAAAAAAACTGTTGGCCCAGCTTCACTAAAATACGCATGCACGTTGTCGGGGACCGAACGATCCACACAAATGAGTTGAAGTTTCACGTTGCACGTTCGCGCATGCAGCTTTCGCTCTCCGAGTTTTCCTCCTCTTCTTCGTCACCTTACTTTTTATGTATTTGGAAGTGCATTGTCGAAAAAAAATTTCCGATGCGCGCCATGCTTCCAACCGTCCGCAACTTTCTCAAGTCCCACACTGCCCTCTCCAGTCTGACCCGTTCCGCCTGACGGCCGTTCCACCCCCAGCGCCACTGTCTCCCCATGACAATCATATAAAGGGACAGCTAATTGCGGCGTCTGTCCGGGCCGCGGTTATGGCCCGTGGCGCCGACCGGGACGGCCCGTCGCCCCGGCCCGGACCGCGCCCTAATGTCGGCCCTCCACGGTCCGTTTACCATTTGAGATGTCGGCCCGTTGTCGCCACCGTCGACTGCCGTCGGTCCGACGTCAGTGGGGTTTATTGCCCCGCTGACAGAGCAGACAGGCCGAGCGAGATCGGAGGGAATGGGGAGGGATATGGGCGTGGAGGACGGGGGACGGGGAAGCGTCCCCCCCCCAATAAAGATACATACGTTAAGCGTATGTATTGGAGTGGATTTCCGAGTGTAGAGCGTAGTGTATAGGCATTCGGTCATTGTCATGCATGTTCTATGCTGTGGCAATGCTCCTGGGGAGGGGTTCTAGTAAAATGTTACTATATCTTTGAATGTGTTTTTTTTCTTTTAACAATTGTTATCGTCCATAGCAGATTACCTACACACGGCCTTATGCATATAATACAGAGTGCACTCGTAATCGAATTACCTATCTGCTTCTTTTTTTTTACACTAAACCCATCTACAGTTACAGCTAATCTCAACCTCATTACAGTAGCGGCGGAACACCTTCATTTAACCTTCCAGGCGGTGGGGGGATTTTTTTGCCCCCCCCCTTAGTTTTTTCGATATATCTCCAGAATCGCTGCGCCGATCGTCACCAAACTTTTAGTACCCTCCCGTGAATAGCTATTGCAAATTGTGACCAAAATTTTTTTCCAAAGGCTATGATAGGTTGGTCGCTAATGACGTCAGGGTGACGTCATTTCTGCCATTTTCGACCCAAAAAGGGTTTCGCGGGAAGAGATGTCAGGCCTACAGCTTTAGAGATACAGAAAAATGTTTTCAACATAAAAGGTGAAAGTAAGAAGGGCTATAAAACTGCCATCTCTTTTTTTGAATTTTTTGGATTTTGACCCCGAAAAAAAAAATTGTGAATATAATAGCCGAAAAAGTCAAAAAGTTTTTCGAATTTCAAAAAAACGGAATATATGTCATACCTACCGCTATCTATATACATACCAAATTTGAGATAGATACCTCTTTTTTTGGCCAAGTTATAGCGAAAAAACTGTTCAAAATTGATGACGTCAAATTTTCAAACTCAATTGTTAGCAATTCTAGACCTCGTAGCGCAAGACAAAGACCACCATTAGACTCCCCGTGACGAGCTGCATCGAATCAATACCCATTTTTGCAAAACTACCAACTTTGAAATTTGACTTTTTTGACCTGACCTTGACCTGACCTCCACCAGAAAGTGACCTAAACCGTACCTGATGGTCTTGTAACCAACACCATTGAGTTGGAAATGAAAAATTGGTCATAAAACATGCATCGCACAACCTTAGTAATGTTGGGTTCATTTGGTGACCCTTGGTGACCTGACCTGTGACCTGACCTGGTATGACCAGTGACGTCTAATAGCAGTATATGTACTAGACAAATGACGCCCTATCGCTGATTTTCGACAAAATGCGTTTTACTCGGTGTTATACGGAGCCTATTTTAAGGGAATTTGACTGGGGGGGGGGGGGGGCAGCCTGGAAAATTGTCTTTAATAATCCATTAAAGGGACCCTCCCACCTTCAAAAAAGTTAATGAATTGGCATGAAAGTGATGTCGCTCGGTTCGGAAAGAGCAAAAATGAATATCTACCAAATTTCATCGAAAAATATTCACCGGTTTTCAAGATATTAGACTTTTACTTTTGTTTACTTTTTGGGATCTCCGCTGTTCCTAGCGACTTTATTTGAAAGTGCGGCATTTGTTGCGCGCAAAGCAGCATATACCACCGCGTGCTGCCAAACGTTTTAGTAAAAGATTTAAAAATCGTTAGATCTCCGCTGACGTCACAAATTCTAAGGGGGCATACCAATGCATTAGCCCCTTAAAATCCGAAAACTGCAAGTTTGAAATTCCATATCTCCGAATTAAAGCATTTTTCGATGTTGTGAATGCCCAAACCGGTATTTTCAGGCCATGGCCACCAATTTGGCTATCTCAACTAAAAACTAATGTTAAGGTGGGAGGGTCCCTTTAACCCTCGCCCGTATTGGTGTTTCCAGTAGCGAGCGTATAGGGGGGGGGTCCGTTGGACCCTCCCCCTTGCCGTTTCGCCCCTGATCGAGCTAGAGCTTCGCGGAAAAAACGACCGTGTTGCCCGTGATGAAAGGAAGCCGATTATACCCAATTTTAAGGTCCTAGGTCATCGGTTGACCTTCCAGGTCAGGTCATTGACCCAAAAGTCGGGAAAATCGGGACCTGTTAGAGCGTCGTAAAGAGTGGCTGCTATGGTTTTTCGGGGTGCTGATCACGAATATCATGTTAGTTATGATCATAGATGATGTCTTCATGCATTTAGGCCAGGTCAGGTCAGGTCAGGTCAACCAGTAAGGGTTTTGCCGGGTATTCGTAGTAGGTGGCAACCGCCTCTGACAGCTTCGTAACATGTTACGAAGGCACCAAAACTACTTCGTAAATGGTCAAATGGTTGCTTAATTCGAATTCAGCTCCAAAAACTAGCCTAGAAACATATTATAAAACTCGAAAATGTGAACCGAGGTCATCAAAGGTAAATGATCTGACCTGACCTTCCGGTGATCTTGACACCCACCCTAATGCATGGGAGCAACATCATATCCCATGTTTGAACGTTTGAAACCACGAAAAGACTGCAAACGCGCGGCTAATGCGAGGCGACATACGCCGAATCGCGACCTCGGCCAAACATGGTGCCATGGTGCTAGGCCGCCGGTGCATCTGAAAGAACTGTGGTGCCCCTGACAAGCCTGAAGTTCCAACGACAGGCCCGTGGTGCCTCTGACAGGCCCATGATGCCTTTGCGAGGCCGGTGGTGTCCACGTGAGGCCGGTGGTGCCCCTGGGCCCTGACAGGACTGTGGTGCTCCTGACAAGCCTGGAGTGTCCCCGACAGGCACGTGGTGCCACTAACAGGCCCAAGGTGTCCCAGTCCCTGCGAGGCCGGTGGTGTCCCTGCCAGGCATGTGGTGTCCATACTAGGCCTCTGGTGCCCCTGACAGGTCCGTGGCGCCCTTGCTAGGCCTATGGTGCCTCTGGCAGGTCTATGGTGCCCCTGGCGGGCCTGTGGTGGTACCCCTGACAGGCCCAAGGTGGTGCCCCTGCGAGGCCGGTGGGGCCCCTGGCAGGTCTGTGGTGCCCCTGGCAGACCTATGGTGCTCTTGCTAGGTTGATGGTGCTCCCAACAGGCCTGCAGTGCCCCTGACAGGCCGGTGGTGCCCCTGGCAGGCCTGTGGTGTCCCCGGGCCCCAAGAGGGTGGGGGGTCATGACCCATATGACCCACCCTTAGATACACCACTGGTCATTACTTACAGACTGACTCATTTGACATCCATTGCAAAACAAGTCACAGTAGTTACGTAGAATGTTTGTCACCCTGTTCCTTTATGCCCATTTTTATAGTGGGCAAATCTCGACGACTAGGGGGACAATTCTGTTGAGTGCGGGGGCATTTGCCCCCCCCCAGTTAACATGTTAAAATAGGCCCTGGTGTTATAGCGCTTTCGCTAGAGGACCCGTGAACGGTGAAACATTTTATCTTTGACCTGACCTATGACGTCATCGGTGACCCCGAGGTCAATGAAATTTGGTTTCCCTCGACAAATTTGACAGGGCTATCAAACGTCGTTTGAATTTTCCGGATTCGTACAGTAGTTTCGGAGATACGGGGGGGGGCAATGCCCCCCCCCCACCGCGCGGAAGGTGGCCGGGAGGCCCACCGCCTGCCGGTTTAAGGGAGGGGGGGGGGGGGGGCACTGACGACTTTTGGTCCCATTCTTTCCATGCAACGCCCATAGGACTAATGGTAAAATGCTCAAATCAAGGGGGGCACGGTGCCCCTGTGCCCTCCCCGTTCCGCCGCCTATGCCTCATTTTAAGAATTTGCTATTGTTTCTTTTCTACCCCGATCAGTAGCAATGTACCTCCTGCGCAGAGGTCAAAAAAACTTCCTACTCGCTTACATTGTAGGCGACAGAAGCTGACAGGCACCAGAGACATTTGGTGACAAAGTCACGAAAATGGTGAACGCACTGCATCGCATTTGTTGACGGCGTTTTCGCACACTGCTAGCGAACAGACTAACCAGCCAATCCGCGGCGAGAATAACCCTGAGCGAACTAATCGGATGCTGGTGACACGAGGGGACAACGCTGAGCTAACGCCCCAGCCGCCAGGGAGCCTTCACTGTGGGTTTTGTAGGCCCCAGGAGCCAACGCATCAAAGATTTTGAGCGGGCCTTTTCGGCGCACGTCTATGAGAGGTATACCGTGATCATGAACACGTAGAAAAACAGGAGTGGACTCTCGCGAGTAGCGCTCAATGCTTGTCCAATTTTCAAACAAGTTTGAATGCTTTCAAGAAAGGGACTGGCGCCGTGATGAAAGCTGAGTTGTTGTATTGTGGTTATGATTTTTTTCTGTTTTAAGCAAGGCAGGACATAACACTGGAAGTAAGGAATCTTGGGTTGTCTAGTTTTGCTGGTTTAGGTACTTGTAAGCTGGATATAACAACGCTAGCCCGGTGGGCATCAAAAGCAAGGCTGTATGGATTTGTTGCCTGATTTTGAAACACTTGCCAAAGTTGTCAATGAATAGATGTTTTTACTGTTAATATGGACACAATTTTTATTTTGATTCTAATTTGTTGAGCCCTAGAAGAACACAAATTTCAATTTTCATGAGCTGGTGGTAAAAGTATACCTACCAGTCCAAGGACTCCGAAAAAATGTAGTAGGTTAGTATGTAGGTTGTAAGCTGGGAGGTTGTAGGCTGGTAGGTTTTCTGCTTTGTGTTGGTATGTTGTAGGTAGGTTGTAGGTTAGTAGTTATGTGAGTTTGGTTCAGGCTTAATTGTTTTTCCTTCATTCCGACTTCTACTCTTTTACTCTTGCCTAAAGTGTTTAAGAAGTCTGAATGAAAGAAAAACATCATTACCTAACCTAATCTTTCTTTCTACCCTACCACCTATTACCTACCAGCCTACAGCCTATCTACCTTCTACCTTATACCTGTACCTACAAGTTACAACTTCCTTCCTTAAACCTGCCAACCGACAAGCTCCGAAGCATACAACCCACCTAGGCACCTACCTAGCACCTACACCTATTTTATTTTGACTTATTGTATATTAGTACCAAAAATATAATGATTAGAATTTTGGTTTAACAATATTAGTGGCCTTGATGTGGAAAAGGAACCTTTTGCAACATGTTGCATAGGTAGGTATATTGTATAATACATAGGCACCTATTATTTGTTATGTCATAACAGGTGTGAAATCCCACCATATAGAACACAAATTTAAATGTATTATGGAAAAATGTAAAATAGAATGTCAGCAATTCTTAAATGCATCTGCACAAGATTAGTTACACATGCATTCAGTGTCCCAAAGTTGAGTTTTGGCTGGGGTGTCAGAGGGGGATATTATCCACCAAAAAGGGGTAGAGGGTGGAAACTGCTGGTTAGATTAGATACAAAAAGAGTGAGAAAAGATCAATAGCATTCATTTTTATCCATGAGTATCTATGATCATAAACCAACTCCAAGTATCCACACAACTCAGTCCACCACACCTGTCCACTTGTCCAATTAGTCCACCACACCTGAACTGCCTTTTGAGGTAACAAGGTGTTCTTGGCTGAGAGTGGTTAATTGCTCTTAGAAATTGGTGGTGAGAGTGGCAAATGAATCTCAGTATTTCCCACCCAAATCAACAAATTTTGGGACACTGTAATAATACATTATCCAGGTTTAGGGCCACACTAACATTGGCGACACTAACATTAACATTGGCCTGATGAATCCTAGAATTTTTCCAATTTTACCACCCTAGTGCAACACTTATCCGGCCTCCGGAGGCAGGGGACACAAAGGGGGTTGAAAAATTTTTGTAGGTGACACAAAATAAGTTTTTTTGACCTCTGCTCCTGCGCGTTTTCTCTCCACATTCGTTTCCAATTTCCGGGGACTCTGAAGTCTGACGTGATACGATGGGACACTGACATGGAATTGGTGTTGTGCGGCTGCACTGTGGGGAAAACAAACACGAAATGAAGAAATGTGGCGGTCTTACCATGTCGGAGACTGAAATGAGGAAATACATTTTTGAAGGAAGATAAGGGACGTTGCACTGTCACCTGCAAAGAGCGGCTCATGCGCGATGAGACCGAAGTATCATCGTAAATGTGGTCATCTGAATTCCAACACTATACATACTCATGTACTCATGCGCTCATGTACTCATGCGCCTACGGTACTTCACTTCGAAGTTCGAACTAAGTGACGGTGAACCAAGCCGTCTTACCCAAGGCGTCGCGAACACCAAACGATGTCCACCATGGGACTGTGATCGGGTGGACCGGACAAGACTGGACTGGGATCTCACCTAACTACCAGACCAGGCGAGCCGTGGACTCCAGACGATGTCCACCGTACCGGACCGGACCGGACCGGACTGGACTGCGATCTCACCTAACTACCGGGCCAGACACAGACGATGTCCACCGTACCGTGATCGGGTGACATTTCCGCGCCGTCGTCTGATGAGCCGCCACAGCCGGGTCGTCACTGGAAGCTGCCAGCTCCAGCCATCAGCGCCGGTGTCATTACTCGCTCCGTCACTGGCGGACAATGGAGGCGGGCGCGGGCAATCGGGACGGCCGAGACGAACCCTGTCCCCTCCTCCGGAGCAAGTCCTGTCGCCATGACACGGTCACTAGCGGCTGCAGCCCAGAGCAGGACGCTTCGCGAGGTCTTGTTCCCTTTGCCGTCACATACCCAATTGCTCCCCCCCCCCCCCCCACCGTCATTTGGTCACTCTAAAAAACACATCATTTCGACGCCCACTAAACTTTTACCTCTTCCAAGCATCTCACTCGAACCAAATCCCTCGCGTTCTTACTCAACATTCAACTACCTCCCTCATCTGACAACTAGATACGTTACATTATTTTGCTTGGCAGTGCATGACATTTCGTATGGCAAGTCATCTTATTCTAAGGAATCATTGCTCAACGAAGTTTCAGACATGGGATGCAATCTTATTACGCTCATCAATAGAAGTAAGCAAAACACGGTAACTAAGATTGTAATATGATTAAAATTTGACAAAAGAAAGGTCTTTGGGCGCTGTGTATATGATGTCGTCCGCTGTGCCTCGGCATCCCGCTCGATGAACGATGGTAGTTTTACACCGCACTGTCTGCACAAACAACTTAATTGAATTTTCATCCACCAACGCCCCGAGGCCTGTCCTCGCCGTTCGCTGTAGATAGCGCAGCTCGTTTCCTCTTTTTCTTTTTCTGCGACAGGCCAGGATTCGTTCGGTTCGAGCCTTCAATACCCATTAGAGTCTGAGCCTCGCCCTCCGCTGTGTCTTGGCTGGCCGAAGTGCAAACAAACTTGTTTTGATCGGTCTGGCGGTGGCGTCTGCAGTCAACCCCGGGTCGAGGCTAGATGGCAGCCGTGGACCCACACTCCCACGCCGCCGTCAGCAGCGCTGGGGAGGGAGAGATGACACCCGGTTGGGATGCACTGCATTGGGACGGCATTTCCACAAACAGCCCCTCAGAGCACAGGCTGAGCCTGTTTCCGACCGGATACGAGACGGTACGCTGACAGCAGTGGATGCCACTCCATTAGCAGAACCCAGAATGAAACTGGCGCTGTGTCCCGCTAACTTCATCGTAAAACTCGATTGCAGTGAGCAGAGAACACTAATGGTGTTGTTGTCAGTCGAGTGTTGTTTATTTGCCTACAACCAGAATCTTGAAAAGCGCGATGTGTTGAGAGAAGTGAAATATGGTCATAAAACATTGTATGAGCACGTGTCGTATATAAAATAAAAATATATGCCCTACACAGAATGGGGCTTGGCATGAATGGCGTGGGTAAGAACGGACAGTTAGGTACGCATGCTTGAGCTGAATCTTTGGTTGGGACTTCAGGCATTCTGTTCCTTTTACATAGTCCTTATAGAAGCAGAGGCTTCTGAGAGGCAATTGAGGTCAATGGTAATTATTGCAGGGCAGAAGTTTTGTTTTATTCAGTACATAAGTTTTGTTAAACCTAATGCATTATAATAACTTCATGGGTTGTTATGGAAAACCAAAGGTCCATTTTTGAACTACTTTTTATGCACATTGTTTACGGCCACATGGTTTTATTTCCGGGCTCAATTTTACAAAGCCTGATCTGGCTTGTGCAGACTGTTTTTTTTTTGCGCCGCCGGAGCTGCACCCTCCATCTGGTGCCCACCACAGGGGGTCCAGTGGACCGGAATCGCCGCCGGACAGCGGCACGCGCTGCTGATCCCGCCGTCGGCCGCTGCCGGGCGCCCGTCGTCGCCGGCATGTTTTGATTGGCGGCGGCGCTGTCGCCAATATCAGTCCGCCTTGTGTCCCCGACAGGCCGTGTCGCGGCAGACGCACGGGGCGCCGAACCCTCACACCACTGACAGAGAGAGAGCATTCAAATTGTCTGATAAAAGCGACAAGCTAGAATATAGATAGCCATTCTAAAATTGTTGGTAAAACAGGCTTTGAATCGTTTCTCTGTTTTTAGGTCCCGACCAGTCAACTGTCCGTTTTATTCACATGCAGGAAGCATTTCTTGCTATACCTACGCTCTGGGTGGTTCTACAAAATATTTGTCAGCTTTTCTAGCCTGCAAAAATAAACAACAGCTTCAGGAGGTAAAGCACACATATAGGCCGCGCCGCGGTGCGGTCGTGGCATGGTATACTGTCCCGCAATACATGTGTGTGCTGCGGCGCAGTCTATGGCTCAGTCGTGAAAGAGGGAGGGAGCATGGAAGGCGGGCGACCGGCGAGAGAGTTGCAGTGCTGTGAAACTAAACTGGCCGAAAAAAAGAAAATAATGTTTACCCATCTCTGTTCACCGCTAAAAAATTAACTAAAAAGTCATTTGTGTGATTTAGCAATCCAAGGGCTGTTGACCATCGGTGATTTATTCCCTGCTACTGGAAAATAGGGAAAATGCATGTTTACTAGACGAATTGTTTTGGCATATACCAGTTGTAGGGTTTATGAGCAAAGCAGCTTATTTCAGGATATATGCAATTGTGGCCGTGGGGGATGACTTATTCACAGTTTTTCTTTTCCCTTGTCACGATCTCTTTTGGTCGGCGTTGATCCATTCGGCATTGTCAAGTGCCAAGAGCATAATAACTGAAAACACACCTCGTTACCTGATGCTCTATCGGGATGCATTTAACTTTTCTCCATTTATATCTCACTTTACAGCGTGACGCACCTGAAATACTTTTGTTCAAAACTGATGCTAATATTCATCCACAAAACAGCTCCGTCATTGTTTTACAGCTCGCGCAGCCCAAACTTTCCCTGAACTCCTCACCAACTCGGCTCTGAACAGGCTCTTTTCTCCAGCCTCGCCGTCTCGCTGGCGGTGTGTTTCATTCGATACGGCGGCGTCTGCCGACTCCGTCGTCGCCAGTAGCGTCTTAATGCAGAACAAACACCGGTGTTCTGTATCCAACTGAGGCAAACATGGCGAGCAAACAGAGGTCGACGGCGAGCGCGAGGTGGCGGCGGCGGCCGGAGGAGTGGCCGCTGTCATCTGCGGTCACCGGGGAGAGAGCTGGAGAGAGGAGGGGAGGGGGAGGCGGTTGATGAGCCGTGGAGGCGACACTGGCCGCCGGCGACCATGCTGCAGCCATGGCCGGCCGCCAGCGGTGGTATCTGACCGCCACCAGACTGCCGAGCGGTCGGAGGGATTCCCAGAACAGCCAGACCGAAAGACGGCGGCCTTTAATATCTGCCCGTCAGCCGATATATGAAATGATTGTTTGACATGCGTCCTACATCCACAAATATCAATATGAAATGGAGTTTGCGTTTGCCATGAAGGAAAACGTGATGTATGCAGTTCTGTTCAAGATTATTTCAACTTTAATGTGCGAGTATATAAGCGTTTATGCCCTGCACCATGTGCAAGACACTAATGCATCTGCAGCAGCAAGATCCTATCAGAATCTTGCTGAAACACTGGTTCAAATGCATCAGCGAATCGTGAATCTTGTGAGAGATAAAAAGTTCATCCTCGAATTATCTCAACTTCTATCTTTTTTCCAGCGAATCTTTCCCCACTTTCAAAAGATTTGCTCCATCCATGCAGGCTATTTCATTACGCCTATGCCTCTGTATAGGATGTAACCGAATTTCCATACCTACATTGATTTCTCTCAGCCAATTCGCTTGTCTCCAATTCCACTAGTCTGGATTATCCTTCATTTGCATACAGTTCCCACTGGGGGACGCTCAACCACAAGTGGTGCACGGATCAGCACTGGCGGTTGGTCCGCGGTCCATTCCTCTCATTGTATGTGAGTGCTCCCTCATAACGACCCTCTGGCAGTTGTAAGCTGTGTCATCGGTGGATTAGGCAGGGTGGTGACGTCATCCGAGCGATTTGACGTCACTCAGCCGTGACGTGAATGCCGTCCAGCCGTGATGTGCCGTATGCCCACAGGATTTCTTAGGCGAGTGAGATTTATCACATTATCAGCATTCTTCAGTTTTGTGTTGAAGGCATCTTGATTCTTACATTTTCACTGCTTCCGCTTAATACAATGTAAAACAATTGTCTTTCCTCTCTCTCATTTTCTCAAATTAGACACTAATATGATCAAATCGGGGCCTGTCAGTGCTCTGACAAATTATCTGTCTGCATGGTTGAGTTTCCATCTCCCATTTACCGAGACGGGAGAAAGTGGCTCCGTTTTCGGCCTCTGTGGGAGTGGGAGAGCACGGAAGGCTGCTCCGCCGGAGGGGAGGGACGCGGAGGAGAGGAGGGCGGCCAGTCGGCCTGCCAGAACGGTGTTGATTGGGTGTCGATATTACCGGCGCCGACGGTGGGAGGGGGTGGGGGAGGGGGTAACGATCGCCGGCCGAATTGTCCGTCATCTCCTGGGCATAGTCCATCCATCAGAGAGCGGTACTATAGTGCACTGACCGCCGAGACCGACCGACCGGCCGGCCAGTGGTTCATGTAGCAGCAGTATAGTTTCGTAATGGCGTGGCTAAAAAAGCGGTTACGTACAGATCCAAGGACTGGTGTATTTAGAACAGCATTATTTGTCTACCGGAATATGCAATTTTTCATACGTTTGCAGCATGGACAGACGAATGCATGACGAGCCAGTTTTTGTTTGCATTATACACCTGCAAAACGATTCACCGTGTCAAAGGATTGTACTGTACAAAAATGTCTCAAAGTATAAATTTCGCAAGGAAAAGGCTTTGCTAGTGAGAACCACCATGCATTACGCGAATGATTGCCTGCCAGATCTGCGTTCAACGTATCTTTAAAAAGTCTCACATATGCTAAGTGGAAGCCCATTTAAGAGGATCATTATATAATGAAGTTTGAGCGCGCGTCAAAACTCCTTTCTAAAAGGCGTTAATATTGCATCGAACTTTTTAATGGACAAACTTGAGCAGGCGAGAGAATAAATGGGACGCAAGCAAGTTCCGAGTTTAGTCAAACACTTCAGAACATGATTAAGGAACTAATCGAGATCGAATCCAGCCCATTGCGTCGCCGCCCACCCTCACTGTGCGGTGCTGGCAGCCGGACGCCGAAGCTCAGAGCGCGGACAGTTCCTCATCCGTCGCCGGCCATCCGTCTCCCAGCAGCTGTCGCGGAGGGCTCACCTCGGCGCCTCGGTTCGGAGCGATTAGTGGAACTGTGGTGGGCCTGCGGTAGAGGTCTGCACCGGCCGGCTGCAGCCGCGGCTGGCTGCAGCCCCACGGCTGTGGGCCGGGGCGGCTGCAAATATCTCCAAGAACACGGCTACGGCTGTGGCCACGGCTGTGATATTTCCAGCTCAATCTTAAGTGCTAAAATATAAAATTTTAAATCCTTAATCTTACATTCTAATAAGCAGTCTAGCCTGTAAAAATCATGCAAAGGATGCCCAGCAACATTGAAAGTGGTGAAGCCTTTGAAAACCTGTAATGGTTTTACCATTTGTGTACCGCTGCAGGCTATAAGATCGTGTTTTACTGTCATAGGCTCTCATATTTTACACATTGTGAACGCGTCCATCATTTCTTGTACTTTTCCCGACACATGGAAGCTCGCTACAGTCGTGCCTTTGCACAAGTCCGGTGCCAAAGATCTACCAGGGAATTTTAGGCCAATCTCTATTTTACCTGTGTTATCAAAAGTGTGTGAAAAAATTGTTTGTACTCAGCTGTCATCTTATCTCGCTCGCTGTCACCTTTTAGCTCCGTCACAGTATGCTTACCGATCTAGACACTCAACGGAGGACGCGCTGATCGACGCGGTGGAGTGGATGACGCGGCGTGTCGACGATGGCGATGTTGTCGCCGTCACGTCCATTGACTTGAGCCGGGCGTTTGACAGTGTTGACCATGACGTTCTGCTTAGAAAGCTGTGCTGGTATGGTATTGATCCTAGATGGTTTCGTGGCTACCTGACTGGTCGACGGCAGGTGGTGAGAGGTGGTTCCTTGTCCTTGCCTCTTTCCCATGGGGTTCCGCAAGGTTCCCTAGTCGGTCCCATCCTCTTCAGCATCTTCACAAATGACCTTCCATCCTATCTTCCTCACGGTCGCCTCATCTCCTACGCCGACGACACCCAATTACTTGACTCGGCCCGTCCTAAAGATCTATCCATCCTTAAATCCCGACAGGAGGATACCCTCCGTGCTGTCCTCTCCTACTTCACATCCAACTCCTTAAAAATGAACCCATCCAAGACCACTCTGCTCCTTGTCGGCACTGCCCAAAACCTTAAGAAAACCTCATCCTTCCACCTTAACCTGCCAGGCTACTTACTAACACCCTCGCCATTTGTGAAGATGCTGGGAGTGACCCTAGACCCCACCTTATCCTGGGAAAAGCACATCTCCAACGTTGTCAAAAAGTGCAATTCCATCCTTATATGTCTGTATAAAATTCGCCATCATCTCAGTCCCGACATCCTTAAGCTCCTTATCCAGTGTCATACCTTTCCTCACATCCTGTACTGCCTCTCTGTCTGGGGTGGCGCCGCTGCATGCCACCTTCACCGTGTGCAGAAGGCGATGAATTTTGGTGCGAGGGTTGTCTCTGGCGTGCCCAGGCATCACCATATATCGCCGATCCTAGCTGCGCTGGGCTGGTGTGACGTGCGCGAGCTGGTTGAGCGCCGTGACTGCCTCGGCGTCTACAGGGCGCTGAGGGACCCGCACGCTCCCGCGGCGATCCGCTCCCTGTTCGTCCCTCGTACAGCGGTTTCCCGGCGCAGCACCCGGTCGACTGAGGCGGGCGCTCTCGAGCTGCCTCCATACCGCCTGTCCGCGTCGCGCCGCGCGTTTTCTTACCGAGCGGCCGCGGCGTGGAACCGCCTGTCGCCGGCTGTCACCGGCTCTGTAACCCGCGCCGAGTTTCTGCGCCGGCTATCGAACTAGTCGAGGGTCTGGTTTGTCCGACTTTGGACCGTGTTTTTATATACCCATCTCTTGATTGTGATTTACTGTGATATTGACTGTGTCATGTTTTTATCTATGTACTCTGACTCGGACTAAATATTAAGCCACTATGTGGAAATGTCCTCAATACACCGAACTTGAACTTGAACTTGAACTTGAACCATTTGCTGTGGGGGAGTTTGCACTCTGGTACAGAATACTAATTATAGGTACCAATTGTTCCTTCATCATCAAGAGCTTGACAGTTTCAGAAAATGCAACATGCTGCATTGTCACATCCCTCTCAAATCAATCTCACCTGGTCATTAGGAAAGCACCTTACAGCTATTGAAGACGAGCGTTCAATAATTCTTTCAGGTAATAGAAAAAGAAATCACGCCTCGGTAAAGGCAGGTAAAGGCTTCATAAAATATTATCTAAAATAACTCTTATAAGCATTTCTGGATTTTCGGCAAGTCCAATTACATAATATAAAACTGGCGCTTTATGTTCTAACTGGTGTGTTAGTGACCGCTAACAGAAAATGCTGATCAACGGAGCCAATGGAATTAGATTATAAGTGAGCATGAACCTTACTTACGGCTAATTCACATGATGGTGAAAACCTTGAACACGTAATTCACATGACGGTGAAAACCCTGAACACAATATTTCTTACGCGAGCTGTTGACTTTACTAATAAAATGACGTCTTCTTCTGAAAATGTTAAAATTTGATACCTAACCGTTGTTTGAGAGCAATTTTTAACTATATAGCATTAGTATTTAATAATTGTAATTTTTATGGCTGTTTATAGTGACAAAAAACAATTTATTGCCACTTCTTTGCTATTGACGTCATTAAAAACTCAAGTAAAATTTTTGATTGAAAGGCAATTGTGGCTCGCACGTCCTTGGGGATTTGAGCGAAGATCATTATTTGGAAAAATCAAAATAGATGAATGTTTTTCTTTCTTGGATGCTCACTAGTGTTTTGATGCCTTGCATATCAAATTAGTTTTAGACTTGCTCAGAAGGCTGCGCTAAGCCTGGCATATCACACCCCAGAAAATATGCAAGGTAAGAAAGAAGCAAGAGTTTTGACTAGACAATCACTGTTTGACAGTCCATCAACTTCAGTTTCATTTTCCATACCTAACATTGATAATGAAAAGCACCAGGGTCTGTTCTGTCCCACAACCATGCTTCAGGATTTGGCATTTGATTTCTACACTGCTAGTGCTTCTATTCTGGTTCGTTGTTTATGTTTTCTGTTGATGTAGGTATCTACCTACCCATCTTTCTTAACCCCTTGCAAGGGCTTGTGTAGGCATGCGTTGCGCATCAGGCTTCAGGCCTTCGGCCTAAAGCCAGATACACAACCACTTAACCTATGATGCTTCATGAGCTTGAGAATCTATAGCCCATTGCAATGTGCTTTTTGCTATATGTTTCAACTAAAAACAACTTAATATTATATACTATTTGGTTGCATTTTATTGAAAGTATCAACGGCCGGCTGACGGCTGGCTGCCCACAGTTTGCCACGGCTGTGGGCGGCTGTGGCTGTGGAGCCACGGCTGCGGGACGGCTAGGCTGTGGAAAATTGCAGCCGTGCAGAACTCTAGCCTGCGGCGGTGGCGGTGGCGCGGCGTCGGGTACACTGGGATGATCGATGCTGACACAGCATTACAAGATCCACTGCCAACAGGCAGGCGCGCACCCTCGACGCTGCGAAATGGCGCGGGTGCCTGCCCACACGGGTCGGGACAGCCTTGGATTGTCGCATGTGATAGAGTCATGATGACAATAATGCCCTCATTACGGTCCGAGCTGTGCGTAATATCATACGGTTACCCTACAAAGTCTACCAATTTTCTGTTAAAATTTGAATAGCAATCAGTATGTAGTGTTAAAACACAGGTTGTGAAATGTTTATTCGAGTGTCCGTGGCACAGCTATAATTAAGTGAAAATCAATTAACACATTTTACACAATAATCAATTTTACCAACATCTTTCGGAAATCATTTAATAATTTATCACAAAAAATATACTGAGCTATCAATGGAGCTTTTACAGTATTTTTTCCATTCATTTCCATATTGATGTCAGATTGTTCTACTGTGGTTTGATATATGTTGAATGTTGATTTGTCATTTCTATTCAATGTTCATTTTTCACACTCCCTTGGGCTGCCAAAAGCCCAAAAGACGAATGAATTTAACGCGGAAATCCCGAGTCTGGTGCTTTGGTAATTGACATTTGCATGCTAGAATAGAGCTATGATAACTCAATTTCCTTCCGAGCCTGCTGGCGTTGATTCCGCCGACTAAACTAAAAATACTTCATGAGCATACATCAAGGTAAAGGCTTGCTTACCCTTTCCACCATATAGCTGGAAACAGCTGTATGTTACTCAGGCTGACATTAGCCGTTTTCACGACGGTCACCACGGCGGTAGAATCTCCCTTCACCTCATCTTTCGAGCGAGCTGGAGAAAGATAACAAAGGATTGTGTGTCATCAAAAGTTTTACCAATGTAACAATGAGTTCGCCTCATTACGATAAATGGGGCTGAAACTAAAAAAAAAACTATGACTATATCGAGTCAAAATCAGCAATTCAAATGACTCCTTCATTTGAACGTGTCGGATTTCCTCTGATGACGTCACCACGGCGCCTTTATTTCCCTAGTGAACCAGCCTGAGTAGTAAAGGAATCTTGAATGAATCTGGCCCCAGTCAGCGTTTTACCAAATGAGGGCACTTAGCATTCAACACGATGGAACTGACCCGACAGCGGCAACTCGTGTGTGGCCTTCCTCTTTGATATGCGCCGCCAGCGACAGAGACGCAAACCTCCCGAGAGACACCGGCCCCTTCAGGTCCGGCCTTAGTATTGACAATAGCCGCCATAGCGACAGGGGGTTGTTGCCCCCGGCGGTTTCCGTGACCTTGGCTGACCCCGGGTCGGGGGCCGTCTGAGGCCCCGGAGGGGCTCCCCAGAGAAATTACTGACGCCATCGCGGCGGCCCTAACGCTGCGCTCAGCCGCCCACAAGAGGGAATGATTACATTTGGTAGCACCAAGCAGCACATTCCCAAGATATATTGTGCGTTGTATTGTTGGGTGGTTACAAGACGGCATACGCATCTATGTATAGTCGACTACAGAATGTTGTTCCACTCCTCAGAAGCATCAGTTGATCGGAGCGCTAAGTTGTGCCGTTTATCACGCAATTAAGCGTGTCGATTGTGAGCATTGGGACAAAGCTATAATTTGCGAACTCAGCCCGTGTGATGCGGCACAGCCTACCCCTCCAGGCAAATAATTGCCTGTGAAAAGTGGAACATTTTTCTGTAGTCGACAATACACCTTCTGTGTCGCGATCATCTCCGCATTCTAGTGCTTTAATGCGTTGTACTTTCAGTGAAAAGGGTAGCATGATGGAATGATGATCAATGCAACAACTTTGGTTTGTTTCAGAACCTCAAGGATCAAATCTTGACAACGAATGTGTGGGTGGAACACGTAAGTACAAACGGAATCTTACTTCATTTCTATAGCCAACTTTGTCCTATCTCCGCATCTGTCTGTTGCTCCTCGGTCTCTCTCTCTCTCTCTCTCTCTCTCTCTCTCTCTCTCTCTCTCTCTCTCTCTCTCTCTCTCTCTCTCTCTCTCTCTCTCTCTCTCTCTCTCTCTCTCTTTCTTTCTCCCTACCCTCTCTCTCTCTCTCTCGTCTTTTTTCTCTCCCCCAATCCCTCTTGCTCATCCTCTTCCGTTCTCTCTCCCTCTTTGTCGCTTCTCCTTATAAATGGTGTCTCACCGCGTGCCTTGCCTGCGTTACTGCATTTCACGCTGCTGGTCCTTAGGGACATATTTATTTACTGACGAAGCGCACCACAAATAACTGTTTTAGATTTACGGTGATGTTTCCCCCCAGTCCGGAGATTTAGACGGGCGGTCGTGCCCATGCCATCTGTCTTCCTCGGGCCGGCCGTGTGCAGTCGGACCGGTTGGGAGGACTCGTTAAATGGTCGCTGGGCTGCTCAGTCGACCGGCCTTATTAGCGACACAGGACTCGGGCGGACAATATTTGAATAATGGCCTACCGACCCCTGTCCGACCGACCCGCCGGCCTGGAATGGAACGGGTGGGCGATCACTCGTCCAACCAACGATGCTCAACGATGGGGTTCGGTCACCTCAAGTTTTCAACTATAGCCTCATCATTTGAGCCTAATGCTTGTTAACCCTCGCCGGCACAGAGGAGGGGGTTGATGCAACCCCACCCCCCTAAGGTTTTTCGCAAATAACTCGCGTAAAAAGCGGCTGATCGTGACGAAACTTTCAGTACCTTCGCATTAATCAATTTTACACCTACCCTGAAAATTTCATGACCCTGACCCAAATGACCTTTGACCTGTGGCCTCTTTTCCCTGACCATGTTTGGCCGAAATCGCGATTCGGCGTATGTCGGCTCGCATTAGCCGCGCGTTTGCAAGCTTTTCGTGGTTTCAAACGTTCAAACATGTGATTTCATGTTGCTCCCATGCATTAGGGTGGGTGTCAAGGTCACCTGAAGGTCAGGTCAGGTCATTGACCTTTGGTGACCTCGGTTCACTTTTTCGAGTTTTACATGTTTCTAGTCTAGTTTTTGGAGCTGAATTCGAATTTAGCAACCATTTGAACATTTACGAAGTAGTTTTGGTGCCTTCGTAACATGTTACGAGGCTGTCAGAGGCGGATAACAGGTACTACGAATACCCGTCACGACCTCTACCGGTTGACCTGACCTGACCTGACCTGACCCGTCCTGGTCTAAACGCTTAACGACATCATCTTTGATCAAAACTAACACGATATTCGTGATCAGCACCTCGGAAAACCCCTTAGCAGCTACGCTTTACGACTTTCTAACAGGTCCCGATATTCCCGATTTTTTGGTCATTGACCTGACCTGGAAGGTCAACCGATGACCTAGGACCTTAAAATTGGGTATCATTGGCTTCCTCTCGTGACGGGCAACACGCTCGTTTTTTTTCCGCAAAGCTCTAGCTCCATCAGGGGCCAAAAGCGAGGGGGGTCGTACCAACCCCCCCCCCTTTGTGCCGTCGAAGGACTCAAAATGGCCTGTGCCGGCGAGGGTTAAGAAATGTTTGAATATGGTCATTCACCCGCCACGCTGGATCAGAATAACGATCCGATAATTCCTATGAAGTTCAACGAAAAAGAAGAAGAAATAGCTGGTGATTTTGCTAGTGTTTCTCATGCACAAACCACTTCGATGTTAATTTCATGTGGCCACTAAGCCAAACATATACCAAACTGCAATCCACACAAGTTTTATATCCTGCCATACGTTTAGATTCATCCCTTGGCACAGTCTAAGCGGCCTATTATGGCCCAGAATAGCCCATTTAACTAGCCAACTAATAACAACGCATGACATGATGGGGTCGTTGCTATTCGCGCGGCGTTTGCGTCGGCTGCGGTCGCCGGGTTGGCCATGACCGCCGGCGGGACACGACCATATTTTACTGGCGCGTCAGCCGTGACCCACAGCCTGAGTGGTCGGTCGGTCACCCCCCCCCCCTACCCCTTCCCCGTCAGCTGTGCCCGACAGCGACCCGTGACCCCTGACCCAGTAGCCCGCGGTAGTGGTCGCTCCCCGTTCCCGGAGGCCGTAATTCAGCAGCAGCTCTGGTGGTGACATGTCTGGCTGCGTAAAGTTGTCAGCGGGCATATCGCGGTGCCAGCTGGACGAAAGAGGTGTTTAGAGGCCTGTATGTTGTTGGGGACTTATGTCCGTGGCATTGTATTGTAGACGTCGACCTTGGAGATGATTATGTTATTACTTTTGAAACGCGTTCACAAAGTAGACGAGCAGTCGACTGAAATCAACGATTGTGAATTTTGAACTACAATGTCTCATGAAATTGTATACCTACGCGAATATAGGTATATTACACATATGCAGTTCACAACAGGCTCAATTCATCTGCCCAGTCGCAATAACGGAAATAAAGGAGTCCACATACAATTATGATGGGTAATGCAGAGTAAAAGAGGAAATAAGATATAAAAATCCGTATCAAACTAAACGTTGTTGCTTCATATTCACATTGACATTGCAGAAACATATTGTAAGTTGGACGTCATGAACGGACCTACATAAAATTTCATGAGGCTCTGGTATGTGCTATAACCCAATAAAAATGGTATTACTTGAACCTGTGGCCTTTAGGGGTGTTTGGAACGCCCTCAGGTTTTTTGCGATTATCTCAGAAGGAGAGAGAGAGAGAGAGAGAGAGAGAGAGAGAGAGAGAGAGAGAGAGAGAGAGAGAGAGAGAGAGAGAGAGAGAGAGAGAGAGAGAGAAGAGAGAGAGAGAGAGGGAGAGAAGAGAGAGAGAGAGAGAGAGAGAGGAGAGATAGAGGGAGAGAGGAAGAGAGAGAGAGAGTGGGAGGGGAGAAAGTTCACTTTTTAATTTCTTTCTTTTTTACTTCATTTTATTTTATTTGTTTGTAGCAAGCTGAACAAATGCCAGAAGCAAATGCTTACCTAAATCAGTTCCAAGATTCTGCGACAAAGACGCAGAACAATTTACTTGCTGTCAATATTGAAAGATGATACATTCTAAAAATAGGAAATCAAGCAACTAACACTGATGAGCTGCAGTTGACCATACACCCGCTAGTGAATCAACCATCTCTCTCCTTACCCATCCCAACCTTCAACTGCAGATCTAACACCCCCCCCCCCTCGCCGCGATCCCGGTCCTGTCCGCCGTCCGGCGTTATTTCTCCGCCGACATCGGGTCATGTCTTCTACAATAATAGCTGGCGGGGCCGCCTCCCTGGCGACACCCCGCACGAGTGCCTCCAATTGTCGGGCGCTGACGGCTGCGGGCGGGTTTGCAGTCTCAGCGCCCGTGGCACCTCGCCCTCGTCCGTGTCCGGCACACCAACTGCACGGACCGCGCCCAAATTGGCCCAGTTGGCGGCGGAGCCGCACTGATTGCAGTCTGTACAGGCTCACACCTCAGGCCAATTGGGGGACTTGGTGCGGAAACTGCAGTTCAGTCAGACTTTCAGTGTAATGGTCTCAGGGTGATGGGTCCAGCGATGCCAGTTGTTAAAACATATACGATTGTATAGGGTAGGTGCATAGTGGCCTCAATGTGGTCAATACTCATACATCGGTTCCATTCTCTGCATTTGTGTAGCATTGATGATAACGTTTTTCGTTGTATTTTGCACTAGCAGGACCCTCACTCGTTTGTGTGTATAATTATCCCAGAAACAGTTATAACAGTCCTTCACCACAAAAATATAAACAACTATTGTCTTTCAAGTCTTAGGCTTAAGTCTTTCAATCTGTTGCATTGTACAAATAAAACTATTGATGCATTGCATAGCTAGTGCTACGTTGAAAAGAAAGGTTTGCACGCAGCTATTCTATGGACTACTTTATCGTTGTTAAAGAAATGGAGTGAATGTCGACTGAATGCACCCGCTGGCAGCCAATCCAAGTAAAGTACGTGTATTTTGTCTTCATGAAGTGTGCTGTCTGTTCCTCAGGAGTGGATGGACTACAAGTTCACATGGGACCCGGAGGAGTACGGTGGTGTGACCGAGCTTTACGTCCCAGCCGAACACATATGGCTGCCAGATATCGTCCTGTACAACAAGTAAGATTGATGGCTATTGATCTTATCTGATCTGATCTACTTTATCGGGATAGATGTCATGGAACTCACGAAAAAATGCTGCTGTTTGGCCCCCACCATTCCCCAAAGGAGTGTCTGGCATCTCAAACGGGTTTTCCATATGGCTCAATACGAGCTCGCTGGTTCAAACGAATTTAATTCAAGGCGAACCTTTTAGAAACAAAAATTATGTAAGTGGATGATAAGAATATATGATTTCAAGCTTTTACGACTAGACATTACAAGGTAGGAACGTTTTTCGGCTACTAGTCGTTTATTGTTTTCGTTTCGAATTTTCGACCTTCGCATCGAGGTCGTTGTCAAGAAACATATGTTTCTTGACAATTCGAAACGAAAACAATAAACGACTAGTAGCCGAAAAACGTTCCTACCTTGGATGATAAGAACATTGTCATATTTTCACAAGGATACGTGTTCAAAAGAAAATTGTTTCCGCTGAGCTATTATGTTGAAATGTTTCTAGTGTAATCACTACTGACATCCATAATGAGGCCACCCACCTTTAAATCCTCTCGTATTCTTAGGCTCCATACGACTTCCCATCCTCTAGCCAGCTCTCTCAATATCCGAGAACCTGCTCAGTGATCACCCTTGCTTCTCTCAAGTACCTGTTTGTATTTGTTGTACCCTCCCTCCAGCGACCTACTTTCCCGTAGCTCTCAATTCTCATGACTAATGGTAAAGTAATCCTGTTCTTGACGGCTCGCTGGCTCGTCCTCAACTCCTGCTAACTGCTGATCTGTTCTTTCCAGCGCCGACGGAGAGTACGTCATCACGACACTCACCAAGGCGGTGATACACAGCGGCGGACGGGTTGTCTGGAACCCGCCGGCCATCTACAAGTCCTACTGCCAGATCGACGTCCAGTACTTTCCCTTCGACCAGCAGCAGTGCTTCATGAAGTTCGGCAGCTGGAGCTACGGCGACTCGGTGAGCTAGGAGCGGACCGTGGCGGCGAGCTGAGTAGACACACAGGATAATGAATGCTGCTATTAAGGTTGTGAAATGCGCTATTTTACAAAAGGATTGGCAATCTTCAGTCGTATCTTGGGCTATAACTCAAACTAGTTACGTTTTAGACGATCACAGGGAATTAATTCGTCTCCTAACCAATCCTAGTTTAATTTCTTGTACGTAACAGCAAGACTCCGATTTCTGCAAAGGCAGGTGGCCTACCTATTTCCAAACTAAATAAAAGGTCTTTGAAGCAGTCTACTGTTGGATTTTGCGCTCCAGCCTGGACAGGCGGAAGCTGCCGTCTCTGCCACCTGCGACCTGCGATCAAAGGTCACCGCTCTGTAAGTTTGTGCGCGCCGTGCTGCCAGCATACCGAACTAGGCGCTCGGCGCACCGAGCCAGAGACTGACGCTGAGCCGCAGGTGATGACCGGGACGGTCCGAGGATGGTTCCCTGGAATACGCCGCCACACAGAATGCTGATGACCTCTGGGACGCCTCCCGTGCCATAGGGACACATCATGGAAATGGAGCTTTTTCTGTAGCGTGCGTCAATGATCGGATACATCTGGGCATTACAAAAGAGCTTTAACTTTGTATGCAGACATACGCGGTTTTATTACAGCAATTAGGAGATACTTACTTTTATCCGGGATATGAACTCACTTTATTTCAAGGAAATAAACGCATAATATCGCTGCCACCATGGCTGAACAGTTTCCAAGGCGACCCTGGGTGCATCAAAATGCGTCATATATTTTCTTCTACGTTTTTAGCTTTCTTCAGTCTATTACTTTCATATATTTCCCATTCCCATCCCGCCTCTAAAACCAGCCTTCCACTGATCTCACCACCCTCCACCATCCATCATTGCTCCCACCGTTCATGCACCCTCCTCCGGCCACAGCTGCACCCTGCCTCGGCCTCTCGTCGGCGCGTGTTTACTGTCGCGCGCCGGAGCCGGGTGTCGCCGCTGAGCGCGCACACCTGGCGTCGCGGCCGACGACACCTCGTCGACGGCGACACTTGGCGCGCGTCGTCGCCGACGGACGAGTGTTTACAGGCCGCCGCGGCCGTCCGAGGGCCGACCGGCGTGCTGACGACCGCCAATCTTGATAATGGCCCGCCGCCTAAAGAAAACGGGCCCAGACTATAAATAAGGCCGACGGGAACTTGGTGAAGGTGTTAACTGATGTTGGCCTGCTGCTATAAAAAGCCGTAAAGTGAGAATGATACAATCAGAAATGGGTTTGTGCCAAATTCAACAATGTTTCGGGGAAGCCCTTGATACATTGACAAATATTCAGTATCCGGCTTTTGCACAATAAATATGGCGTACCTTCCCTTTCCATCATGTTTGCAACACAAATTGTTCTAATATTAGCTAGCGCACGCCTGTTTGAAAACAACTTCATTACATTACCTTATGTAGGCTGCATGCTTCATTGCTTGATTACAGACAGAAGCATCCAGGAACATTTCAGCGGCAACAGCGGCGGAATGGATTCGGAGTGCTGAGTCCACAGCGGAGCGGTAGCGATGTCGGTGGTGTTTGCGGACGGATTTCAGCTGCCGTCGCCACCGACAGGTCCTGTTGGTGATTCGTAAGAGCTGCCGCGGGGCAGAGTGGCCGGCGGACGGCGGTGACAGATGGACGCTGGAAATGATGCGGAGCAGCCAGCCCCCTCGATACACCCGCAGCCAATCGCCGCGAGTGTGCAGGCTGCCCTGCGGCGGTGTTCGTTCCGAGCTGACCCCTGAGAGATCCGCGGTGTGAGCGATATGACCTAAGGCGCAACTGACAGGCGGTGCCGGGATGATTTAATGTGCCGGTCTATAGACCAGGCAGGTGTAATTTATGGTTTTACTCGGCAGTAAAATAGGGCTACAGTTCGCCAAAACATTTAATTTGTTCTTAAGAGGGCGCCAATCAACTTCGCTTTGAAGCCATACGTCTCTGAAGTGAAAACTTCAGAGCAGTTAATGATAACCTCTATGCGTCGTTATCAGCACCATAACTCAAAGCGTGCTAAAGTTGGCAGAAAATTCCGTTCATTTGTCAGCCGGGGCTGCTGCGCGCTGCCGGCTCCGCGGGGTGCCTGGGGCGTCCGTCCAGAGACGGTCCCTGGGGTCGCAGCTGCGATGGCCCGGCTCCAGCCGGGCTGCCCGTTACTGTAACGTAGGTGGGCCGTTCAGAGGCGAGGTCCGGCCCGGAGTGGGAAAGACAAGGGCCGAGTCGACGAGTTCGGGCACGGCGAGAAGCTCAGGTAGGCACCGAGTTCGCAAACAAGGCCATATGGAAGCCAGAAGACGTGGACAGAATCAGACGGTCAAAATAGGTTTTCAGTGGTGAAATCCGGACGTGCAAGTTTTGAACTCCAGCCCTTGTAGCAGTTTGCGAGCCGTATGCTGTCAAAACACATTACGGCCATATTTGCGACATAAACGACCCTTTCCAAACATGTGAGGAGACGGCAAATCAAAAGGCCAGCTCTGCTGTATGTATGCTCGAGGTCTGCCAGACTCGACTCCGATGCTGCACGGTCCCACACGCAAATGTGCTTTGTCACGCCCTTCGCTCCGTCCCCAGTTAGAGCCCCCTTTCTCCTCCCAGCTCTTAGATCCATGCAGTGGAGGCCAGTCAGGTCAGTCGAGCTCAGAGTGATCAGACCACCGGGTCCCGGTCCCAGTGCCCGGAACGGTCCCGGTCCCAGTGCCCAGAACGGCCCCCGCGGACGGACCGTGAGCCCAGCCGTCGCCGTCGCCCGCTATTGGCGCCGGGGCGAGCCGAGACGGCCGCTCGGACGGACCAAGAGGCCGGTCGACGGGGCTCTGTATAATGTCAGAGGGCCGCCGGAACAAAGGCTGTGCTGGACGGACGGAGCGTGCGCGGCATTGCCGCCATGTCGGTGGGGTGCGCGGACGACAGTCGCCCTGCGGGGCGGGTGGCGTAATGAGGCCCACGACAGGCCAGTCCGGGACAAATGACTCATTACGGGAGGCTGCAGAGTTAATCAGTGGCCATGGGTGAGACGAACAGGAGCGATCGAGAGACTTACTAGCCACTAGGGTCGAAAGTGGTATGCTTTTAAATACTAGAGACGTTGGAGGAGAATGCTTCCAAACGCTAACTGAGAGTGCAGGGAAGAGAGCAGTAACATTTGATTGATGCTCACGCTGTACTCTGACTCAGTTTGCTGACCATTCTGACTTTCCTTGTTTGCCCTCAGATTGACCTGCGTCACATCAACCAGTCGGCCGAGTCGAACCACGTTCAGCTGGGGATCGACCTGAAGGAGTACTACCCCAGTGTCGAGTGGGACATTCTCGAGGTACCCGCCACCAGAAACGAGAAGTTCTACCCGTGCTGCACCGACCCATTTCCAGGCATGTTGCGCTGTTTTGATACATGAGCTCCTTTAGTCTATGTGTAAATGTGCTGCTGTGTCCAGAGCAGAGTCAAAATGCTGAGGTTTACGCTTTAGTGCAAATGTTGATATGCACATCAGGCTTACTATAGCGCACATTTTATAGGCATGTATGTAGTTCCAGCACGAGCCATGGACATTAGGGATGGGACGGCCGGTTGATGGCGTCTCGGGTGATAGCCCTGATGACGTCCGGGCTATTTTGTCGCCACAATCCCGCCGGGTCATTATCCCGCGACCGTCACGCTGTGGGCGTGGCCGCCGGCAGGGGGCGTGGCGACCAGCCGTCACCTCCTGAATGCTGCCGTCCCCGGAAAGAAACGCGCCTCATCCATCAGCGCTCTCTCATTTCCGACAACACACCAGCTGGCTCCATCGTCAGCCATTACTTGCTGGAAAACAATACTTGAGCTATCGCGCCCGGCAGAGCATTCTGATTCTCCGGTAGCCCAGTCATGTCTGGGAATAGTGACTTAGGAAATATGCCGCGCAGCAAAGCTCAGCCAACTAGCAGACAGATGTGCAGATTGCACCTTTGATCTTACAAATGCGATCCGAGGCATTCTCGCTATTTCACCTGGCTTTATTGATCGCTCGTATCCAATGTTGCCCGCGCGCGTCAGACGCGGATGCCAGGCGTTAATGTCAGACATTGGACGCATCTGGTGACGCCGCTTGTGCTCAGGTGTCCCAACACAGGTGTGTTCTGACAGTCGGACATTATCACAGATGTCGTGTAAGTCCAAAACGAGCTCACGGACATGTCTCTCTGGACCGTTAGAGAACACAAGTGTGATCATGATAAGTGGCCTACTTTCAGAAAAAAATGTCAGAATTTCACTGAGAACATAGACGCAATTAGCATCAGTTGTTCACACGCAGTTTCTCCGTTATGTTGCAGATATCTATTTCAACATGACGCTGCGCAGGAAGACGCTGTTCTACACGGTGAACCTCATCATCCCCTGCGTGGGCCTCTCCTACCTCTCCGTCCTGGTGTTCTACTTGCCGGCCGACTCTGGGGAGAAGGTGGCCCTCTGCATCACAATCCTCCTCTCCCAGACCATGTTCTTCCTGCTCATCTCCGAGATCATGCCGTCCACATCCCTAGCCGTACCACTGCTCGGCAAATACCTCCTCTTCACGATGATACTTGTCAGCATTTCTGTCATCTCCACCATCGTCATCCTGAACATCCACTACCGGAAGCCGTCCACGCACCGGATGGCGCCCTGGGTGCGGCGCTTCTTCATCCACCGGCTGCCGCCGCTGGTGATGATGAAGGTGCCGGACTCGTCGCCGCCAAACTCGGCGTTCGACGAGAAGCCGGCCGGCACCAGCAGGAGCGGCTTCTCCAGCGCCTCCTCCGGCATGGACGAGGGAGCGCGACTGCGGGCGCTCAACTCGTTCGACGACGACAGGCGGTATCCGTACGAGATTGAGCGGGCGATACAGAACGTGAAGTTTGTACACCATTGCTGGAAGATCCAGGATCAGTATGATGAGGTGAGTCAGAGACACAAGGGTGATGGCGATGCTTCGGTTTTTATCTGTTTTATACGCTTTTCTCAGGAAAAGACGTGTATTTGGATGTTTTATCAAAATTTTCATGCAAGAAAACTTCATTGTATCAATATTTTTTACTCTATTTTTGACAATGTTAGTTGTGACCACTACAGTTCGGAAAAACGCGCACCATTCAATATTGCAATCGCTGCTTCGACCGAGCAGCGAACCGTACCAAATTCTGTCCGCCATATAGCGACACGAAGCTTCTGTCCCTCCAACAGATGCTTCATGCTCTCCATCAAGGGAAGTCTTGCTGACACGAGGGCTGAGTCGTCCACTGGGCTGTGTTTTGTGGCGTGGCAAAATGCCACATTTCCTTGAAATGAATGGCTCATAGAGGCTGCCATGAAACTGTGCTATTTCACAGAAGAGCGATCGACCCTGCCGCCGCACCAACAGTAACTTTTACTAGACGTTCGGACCACCATTGACCAAAACTTCACTATCACGGTGCACATCGAGTATGAAACACAGAACAGTGAGCCAGATAACGTCTAGCACTAGAATATTGGTACGATTGGTTTATCCCAAATACATATTAGGGTGGAAGCCCGAACAGCAATGTTCACAAAGCTGGTCGCTGGACTTCATATACTCGGTCTTTAACCCTAGAACGCCTAGGGGGGGGGGGTTGTATCAACCCCTCCCCCCTGAGGTTTTTTCGAAGTGCACGCTAAACGGCTTGTCGTAGCGGGCTGATATTTTCAATACCCTCTGGGGCAACCTTTGCGCATCTTTTGCCGAAAAAAAATTGATCGGGTCATGTCAGGTCACGGAGTTATGACGTCATAAGAGGTACAGCCTCCGGCCGACAGTTACCAAACGTGTGCGCCGAATCCCTAGGTTTTCTGCCGGTGATACCCACATTGTTTGATGGATCATGATGAAACTTCCCATGCATGTTGGGGCAAGCATTGGCTATCGTGTGGTGCAAGAAAATTGACCGGGTCAGGTCAGGTCACGGAGCTATGACGTCACAAGAGGAACAGCGTCCGGTACTATTTTTGAAAAGCGCCCGAACCACTATTTTGCTAATTCTTGTCACCTCAATGGGAATATGCAGCAATATTAGCTTCTATAGGGAGCAAATGGACCTCCCAAATCCAAAAATACAATCAGATTTCAAAAGTTTAAATTTTGATTTTTCGAATTTCTGCCGCCGACTGTGACCTTGCCGACTTCCGGCGCTCCCAACGCGCCATTTTTAGAGCTAGGGAAACGAAATACATACCAAACGATAGAGAATTGATCAAGGAACACGATAGTGAAGATTTCAAGTCGAAATCTCCCACCGTTTTGCCGCAATCGCCGCGGAAAGTTGAAAAAAAGTTTGATTTTTTTCGGAAAATTTGACATTTGACCGGTCATAAGTAGGTCAAATGTTGACCTAGGACCAAAAAATATACCACCAATCGCGAGATCTCGTTGAGAGCAATCCGTTGGTTTTTTCCGCTAAGCTCTACGACCTTCCGTTTCGAAACGCCAGGGGGGGTCGTAACAACCCCCCCCCCCCTGGTCGTTCGTGTTATGAGAAATGGCCTGGTCGTGCGAGGGTTAATGACGTTGTAAGTACACCAGACAGCAATAAAGGATGTGTGCGACTTTGAAAGCAAACCTTACAGTCGCATTATCTTTTTTCAAATGAAATCCAGTATTTCCTCAATCTTTTTACACTTTGCCCCAAGCAGTGTCCTTTTTCTCGATACCGGCGAGGGATTCGGTTGTCTATTTTTCTCGTCGATCCCAGTCGGTTGTTTACCACCAGAACTGCACGGCCGGACGCCATTGCCACATACCATTTATCTACCCTCTCTCCCCTTCCCTCTCTTTCCCTCTCCTCCTCCCTCTTCCTTCCGCGAACCGTCATTACCAACGATCAATGGCCACGCTCAATGACCGTCAGTGCCCGGATAGGGGCGTTCAATTTGTCGGCCGTGACGGGTGCCGAATGACTCTCCGCCAATCGAAATCGAGCGGTCCTCCCGTGAGACGCCGCCCGGGATATTGACCGGAAAAGGGCGAGTTTTGTAGCCGCCCCGCAACAGAGCGAGCTGAGGGGTGGGGGTGGGTGGGGGAGGCCCATGGAAGCTCTCGGAAGGTGTGGTAGCCCGATACCCCGATATGATTTTTATTCTTATATGATTGAGGTGCTATTAAACATTGAGTCTCTTCCTTTAGTACATCTATTGATAAACCGTTTACTTTTTTCAAAGCCACATGTGAGACATAGAAACGTCCTTGCCGTGCCTGTTAGGGCCACTTAACATTTACCCTGAATCAACAATAAATCAGCCACCTTGTCCGAACTTTGGTCGTTATTCGCGTCCAACTGTTCACAATCGGTCAAGGCACCACCACCGCCGCCAATGTCTGCAACGTGCCAACTACCTGAGTAACTTCCACCATCTCACATAAGCTACGGTCAGAAGAACTATCAGCACCGAAATCACCTGTTACCACAAGCACCACTGGCACAGCCACCACCAGAGGGAGAACCCATGCACCCAGCATCACCACCACCACGACCATCAGCACCACCACCAGCACCACCACCAGCACCATCGTCATCCAGCGCCGTCGCTCCGTCACCACCGCTGCTCCTGCGTGGGGCGTGCAACAGCCGCCTATCGATCCCCCGGCCGCCCACCCAGCCGCCCTCCCTCCCGACCAGTCGTCCGTCCGAGCGCAATACCGACGGCCGCTCCGAGAGACGAGATCTGCTCCCGATCGCGACTTATCAGGCGAATGTAGTGTTTGAGTTTTGGACACTTCATGACTCACGACTTCGACTCTGATTCAACACCGACTCCGACTCCTAATCAGCACTAAATTCGAATATATAAGTTTTTGCCCTGGCCCCGAAGTTTTATTTTTACCTGAACCCATCTCCTAGAAGCGCTCATCACCCAACTCTAACTCAAAATTTTACCTATGTAGCCTCCTTCCAACCATCCACGCAACACCGACTCTGCTTTTAATCCTAATCCACTAAACTAAACTAAACTTTTCCAGCTTTGATTCTGAATTCCACCTAATTCAGCTTCACTTCTGCTCTAAGTTTGAGCTCAAATTTTCGCCCCACTCCAACCTCCTCGCCACCGCCTTCGTCCAGCTCAAAGCAGCACTCTGACCCTTTCCCCTTTCCATGTAACAGGAGGACCAGGACTGGGCGTTCATAGCCACCGTGCTGGACCGGGTGCTGCTGCTGCTCTTCAGCGTCGTCTCGCTGCTCGGAACGTTCGTCATCTTGTGCGAGTCGCCGTTCCTTTACGACACTACGCCGGCCATCGACATTCAGCTCTCGGAGGTCGCGCACCAGATGGACATTTTCGGCGATACGTGAGCGCGTCTGGCGCCGGGGGTGGGACTGGGGGGGGGATGCGTGTCGCCGGCTGCAGCACAGCGGGATGCTGTGCGTCGACTGCCATGGCGCCGGCCGGCGTGCTGTTTTCGTCGCGCAGCCGGATCGTCGTGCGGACGATGAGCTTTGTGCTCGCCGATATTGGACGTTATGCCGTTGTTGGTGGTGGAGTGGGGTGGTGAGGGGGGCGGGGGCGGCACAGTGATACG